>NC_069738.1:4104225-4131725 GCF_027358585.1 Pangasianodon hypophthalmus
GTAGTACTTTACGTATGCATTGTTGCAATGTAACAGGCAGATTTAACTTCCTCCACACAACGTTCCTCTCAAGATGAATCATTATCGCTTTTTACTTTTTGAGGCATCTTCAAGCCACGTAAAAAACGACTGACTACAACATGTCTCAAGCTAAGAACATTATGTAGCGTTACGTGATCCAAAACGGCGCAATGCAGAAACGTTCACAAATTTTGCAAACGAGCTGCTTGTGATGTAGCTGCGATGTAGCCTGATTCGTGAACATTGTGCTGACATAGCGAGTTTGAACATGTAAGACCAGATTCTGAGATTTGCCCGTGTCTAGCAGCTCTGTTTTACAGAATTAGTGAGAAGAGAGTAAAAAGAAAATCTAATAGCATGAGTTTTGTTGTTGATTTACTATAATCATGGACAGAGATTAGTGAAGTGAAGAGTAGACCCACTTCTCCTCAAGCACAGTGCAATTAAGTCAATTAATCTCTCCTGGTCAGTTATTTAATCCGAATCCAAATCAAGGTCAAAATCACAGGAAAGTCATTTGCTTCTTCACAGTAATTTTAAATCTAAGCTATTTCCAGAGAGGGTTTTTTTGTGTTATCTGTTTTGCCTATTGATGTATGTTGGTCTTTATTTTTAATATATTTCGACTTCCATTGATGCGCAGAGTATTCCCATTCCATATGATTATTCCAACCGTTTATTCCAATACTGTGATGCATCACGTTCCTCAGGAAGAATAAAGGAAAACAAGGAAACACAGACACAACTGTGTTTTGTTGGCTAAATTACTGCGGTTACTAGCAGCATGGTCTAGTGACCCAGGCTCTTTGTTAGTTTGCTAGCTTTGGCTCCAGCAAAATCAATGTTAAGAAAGATTTTAAACAGAAAATGAAGAAAGGACGTGACGGCCAGTGAGACTGTGTCATTGTCTACCTGCACGGAGGAAAGTGATAGACAGAGAGGGCATGGAAAGATACCAAACACCACACACACACACACACACACACACACACACACACAGGCACTGTTCTACAAACTGTGTGATCGGGTAAGGTAGATGCCACATTTTTCATCACCTGTCCTTGAGCAGCTCTCTAGACCTCGCTGCTGCAAGAACCTTCACTGGGAAATTTCGGGAATTCCTATAATTCCTAGATTTTTCAAATTCATCAATTCCCACACGAACTGCGAAAGCACGTTCTGAAGCTTTTCAGAGTGTGATGGCGTGGTCTGAGTGCTACAGTTGTCTTACTCAAGGGTGGGGTGTTGTGGGGTTTACTCTAAAAGCTTCACTCTCTACACGATAACTTTCATCTCTGTGTCTGATTGCTCTCTCTTTCTCTCTCTCCCTCTCTCTCTCTCCTGTCTGTTTCTCCTTTTTCCTTCTTTTTTATGTGTAAAACACACACATGGCCTCTGGTCTACTGCAGAAGAAGAGATCAAACAGTGTTTCTCTCTCTCTCTCTCTCTCTCTCTTATTTTCCATCATTTTCTCCCTCTCATCCGGTCCCACACTCTTTGTTTTCTCTCCCAGCGCTCATTCATTTTTCATGCCTTTCTCTCTTTCTCTCTCTCTCTCTCTCTCTCTCTCTGTCTCTCAGAGCTCTGTAAGAAGCCTGTCATTACCCACGCTGCACCTGCTCCATCTCGTGCTCTCTTTCTGCTTTTTACTAAATGACTCCGTATCGATCCGCCAAGTGAAACGTGCACGCCGTGTTTTTCTCAGCGTGATCCCACCGTCTGCCCCTCGGCTCCGGATTCATTATGAATCCACGCGCCTGCTGTCCGTGAGCATTCACTCTTTCATTAACACTCACAGCTGTCATCGCTGCCGGGGACTAATCAGATTAGCCGGATCCAACATGTTGTCGTGTCCTGGACCACTCTTTCTGCCACCACAGGGTGATTCATTTCTCTTGCCTGGAACAGTCATAGTTTTTTTTTTTTTAATTTATTTTATTATTATTTTTTACAACAGGAGGAGGGTCTTAGCTGTTTGGAGGTTATCCATCAAACAAGGAGGCAGGGGAAGTAAACAGGAAGTATCTATAGGTGATGTCTCTAGGACATTTTGGAACTTCTAGAGAAGTGCTGTTCAACTAAAAATTCAGAAGGCCCAGTGATGTAGATAAGCGACTAACATGACTGAATGGCAACCACAGTTACCTTTCCATGATTAACCTTTACTGATTAGTTCATGGTTATAAATACAATAATTTGAAGTAACACTCTGAAGTAAAGGACTGTGCACAACTGTTTTTTAAATCCCACTCAAGGCCACTCCCACAGAATGCCTGACCAAGCTCGCTGTAACTGCCTGTAATATTTCCAACAAACGTAGTTGGCTCTTTTCCCAAAATATAAACAAGTTAGTAATTTAAACTGGAACTCTGACCAGGATACAGCAGTTACTGAAGATGAAAGAATGAATGCAGTAAACGTGTCACACATGCAACCTGGACATTCTCATGTTAATGAACGTGGCCTTTGTTTATCCCATAAACATCATATCTGACCGCCACTGTTAAAGTAAAAACTACTGTCATCCATTACTTTACGTCCTGCTGCACATCTCTGCTCTGAACAGACGAGACATTGAGAATAAACACACCCTTCTCTGTTCTGTCATCTTTAAACAGTCTGTTTTTGTCATCAGCCAAGAAAGGGTACATGAAATGGATAAAAAAAAACACCCTAATTTTCTGACTTCCCAAGCTCTCTCTAGCTAGTCTCTGGTCCAGTGTTCTGCCTTTAACTAAATAATTTATATAAAAGCATGCAATCTGATAAGCTGCAATAGAGGATCTTGTACAGAAGCTGAACTACGGACACTTTCTTTTCACACACTGATCGCTTCTGCTGCAGTATCTTTCTCGAGTACTCGGTTCGGTGAAGCTTTGCTGGGTCCGCATCCACACCGCGGGCCTCCAGTCGATGACCCCCGTCCTAGAGCCTCAACCTTGGTCATCTTGTCACAGCAGCAGAGTTGAAGCCATGGCCGGTTCCAACCTCTTAATATGTCACTACTGGCCAGTCGTTGGCAGAAGTGGGCATCATAATCACTTTCAGAGATTGAGATTTCCAAACTGCATCTCAGTAAATACACGATCCTGCATTGTCATTTCATCTCCAGCTACAAAGTCCAGGCCATGGAGACAACCACCACCCATCTGCTCTCTCTTTTTACCGCTGGTCTTAAATCTCTAGCCTTCATTGTTTAGTAACTAAGCGTATAACATATTAAATACATTACATTTTTAGACACTATGTTTTAGTGCTTAAAATATTTTAAAAGAGGGTCTTGAGGATTACAATCTGCAGTACAAAGCCTGTTAGGGATGAGTCCATGCTTTCAATTTAATGCCTCAATCTAAGATATGTAGATGTAGGCAAAGCAGAACAACATAAAGAGTCACTTAGTGCAAGCTTCACCCTGAACCTAGCGAGTGTAGCCTAGTGTGAGGACTCTATAACTTGATCAGTCCTGATTCTCCCTGATTGTGTTGTTGAGTTTAAGGAGTCTCAGGCAAAGAGATGTCAATCAGGCATGCTCATTAGAATATTAAGCCACACCCACCCAGAGTGTTGAGAATGGATTCATCAAAAGTCTGTTTTTTTTTCCTCCCATTCAGACTTTGTTTGAATGATTAATAGCTTGGTATCATACTAAACATGAATATTTCACACGTTTTTTCCTGTCATTTAGAGAGAAGAAACTTGTCTCAAATATCCTCCAGTTTGTGCCTGGTGTAACTTAGTCATTAACAGTAAGTTAATTATGCTCTTCTCTGGATGTATCACAATAAACACTGACATACAAGATCATAAGCATTGTCTACTCAGCTAACTGGGTCATGTGACATGACCAATAGGATGTGATGTCAGAATTCATCACCCAATCTGTTTAAACTGACATCAGAGCTTCATTTGATATTCATTACCTGTCACTGGTTTAATCCACAGCTCTGTGATTAGACATGAATTAGACATGAACTTGTTTGTTTAGGAGGATAAGCGGTGAGTTTCTTTGCAAAACCCATTATCCGCTACAGCAGATTTTTTAACAAAGCGAGATGATATTCCAGCAGATCTACAATCTCCGTGTCCCAGAGCGTTATGGAGCTCACATGCGTCACATCAGCTCTGTCAGAAAAAAAAAAAACCAATTCAACCTTAAATGTGAAAACTTAACCTGAGCCTGGGCCTTAACCTGAGCGCCAACAGAAGGGAGTTCATGTGAGAAGAAAAAGTGAAAGTAACTCGTAACTTGAGAGCGCAAACCACGACACTAATACAGCGACTCGGACACGGGATCCGCACTTTACTCTCAGAACAGCCTCGATTCTTCATGGCATGGATTCCACAAGGTGTTTGAAACGTTCCTTTGAGATTTGGGTTCATGTTGATATGACCGCATCACATAAGTGCTGCAGATTTGTCAGCTGCACATTCATACAGTCATGCATGAGATGCTTTTCTACTCACCACAGTTGTAAAGAGTGGTTATTTGAGTTACCGTAGCGAACCAGCCTGGCCGTTCTCTCATCAACGAGGCGTTTCCGCCTGCAGATCTGTTGCTCACTGGATGTTTTTTGTTTTTTGCACTATACGGTGTAAACTCTACAGATGGTGTGAATCCCAGGAGATCAGCAGTTTCTGAAAACCCACCCTGCACTCGGGTTGGACAGGGACATGACAATAGCTTGTAGTATTTGCAATAAATAGATATATGCAGATTTTACTCCACTAGATTTGATTGATATTCTCGTCCTTGAGTGGGTTTGATCTTGAATTTTTCAGTCTGTTGTAGAGTGTAGAGTGTTAATCAGAGAAGTGTGTGCAGTAGTGTGTTGTTAGTGAGTCTGTTACACTTTACAGTAAATGTGTTTTTCTCCTTCACAGCCTGGCTCTTTGATCAGGTCGAATTTTCTTTGGCTTTTTTTTCTTTCACTTGTGCTGAAAAGACCTTTATCCACGCCAAGACTGAATCCTCATTCTGCCTCAAGAACCCAGCAAGTGCTTCAGTGCCTCTCCAATCCAATGTGTGTGTGTGTGTGTGCGTGATAATATAAGCTAAGCACTAGTACTTCTGCATGTTAATGTGCACACATGCTGATGGGCAATAGCTCCATCAAAATGAAAAACAAGGGCTGATGACTGCACACACACACACACACACACACACACACACACACGCACTAGAGCTGATAGAACCGTGGATAATCATCATCTCCACCGGAGCTCCCTTCATCCCTGCATTCATAATCATTTTTAATCTGCTTTCGATGTCCATTAAAATCAGCTGGTTATTTTTATATTTCTGTGACCTCAGCCGGTCGGGGGAGAGAAAGCTCTGGAGGAATCCGCTCATGCCGTAATTACACATTTGTTCCATTACCTGAAATGTGATATTAACTTATTTCCAAACAATGCAGATAGAACAAAAAATATTTTTTCCCATAATACCAAGTTTAAGTGTTACAATAAGATCAATTTAAAAAGTTACACGAGTCACTGACATTAGCTTGTGGATGAAGTGCGTAGAGTCACTCGAAGAATGTTAAGCTTTGGTTTTCAAAACTAAAAATTCATCATAGTAAGAAAACATGTTCAGACATTTTTCTATATCTGAAAAACATCCTAGTGTCTATCACACATTAAAATAAAGACTTCTGAACCAAACACAGTTCAGCTTAACTCAGCACAAAACCCTTCAGGCTGTAGGTCAGGGCATTATGATGATAATATGAAATCAATTTCCTGATCAATCTTGTCACAATACAGTTTTCTGAAATATAGTGGATATTAAGATATGTTTTTTTTTGCACTTTTTATTTTAACTATTACAAACTGAACTGAATCATTCGTTTTTCTGTCTCCTTTTTAGTATTTTTTTGTTGACATTAAATAAAAGTAGCACTAAACTGAGCAATTTCACATTTTTTTAATCCAATGCTGCTGTTTTTCTGAAGTTTCTTATGGAACTATTATACATATTATATATCATAGAAATGTCTCAAAGAATTCCTCCATGTTCAGGCTTTCAGTCATAGTGACGATGTAAACGTCTCACGTTCCCTTTCCCTTTTACTTTCCATATCTCTCTCTGTCTATCCTCACACTCTTCCAGTCTCTACCCATATTTCTGAAAGCTCAGTAATAATCCGGCAGCAATCTCTGGACTAAAGCTGGAGCTCTGCTTTACTGCTTTACTGCTTTACTGGCTGCCTCTTTCATCTCACAGCTTTTAGCTCTCAGCAGATTTTCTTCCTGAATTAAAAAGTCCAGGCCCTTTTCACTCCTGTCACTTCTGGTTTGGGGAAAGTAAATCTGTGTGTTGTGTAGTTATAATGTATATTTAAGGACAAAGATAGATTTGTGAGTGTGAAACAAGACCAGTGTAGAATGCCCTAGCTCAACTTTTCTGGTGTTTCTCATCAGTGGCCTGTCTGAGCCATTTTTATTGTGAGCAGTAAGACAAAAATGATTTTACCCAGCTAAAAATAAATGCACAACTCAAAATGTTCTATCGTTTAGCCATTTAAAAAGAGTTAACGCAAATTGGAAACAGAAAGCAGATGTCTTGATGCCTTGCTGTCTATTCCTTCGTGTTAAACAGCATCGCAGAAATCCGTGCTTTGATATCGGCGTTGATATATACAAGGATACGGTTTGAGACACCTTCTGAAGGAGGGATACATTGTGGCATTGCTAAGATATGGACACACGCTAATACTCACTAACCCCAAAAAGTCCATTTTGCTGGATAGAGTTAAGTACCTTTGAGAAATACATTTTCCCCCCAACACATTTTCTCCCGAATGTGGTTTCCCGTCCACCAGCCAGCTCTCCCCAATCATACGACATCTTCTTACAAGACACGTGTAGCCAACCACGTCTCATTCTGCCCCACAGGGCGGCCTAACACACTCGGAGGAAAGTGCTATCTGCCCTCTTCCACATACACGAGCTAACAGAAGCCCACGATCAGCTAGTTTCGCTGTGCTTGACAGGGGAGAGAGAGAATGCCCAGCCAGAAAGCACGGACAGTTTTCCTCCATTGGCTCCCAGCAGTGGATGGCTGTGACATCATCGGGATTCAAATTCCCGACAACAGGAACAGGAATGCTTTTTTCTTCTCACATGGAGCGATTATTCTCAAAATAGACAAAAAAACATCTACAAATAACATTTTTCACTGTCGCCATTTATTTACATTCTGGCTGCTGCTCTGGCTGATGCACAGGATTATGGGATACGGATAAGACTACATGTACACTGCCTTTAAAAATCAGATACAGGTAGCGTTAGATTCAGACGTGACTCAATGCAACAAGGAGAGGATGCAATCTGAATAATTACATCCCTCATCTGTGAGTAACAAGACGACATCTTTCCCTTCACAGCAGCAGTCTTTCTGTCTGTTTCTCTTTCTGTGTGTGTGTGTGTTAATTGAGCTTCTCTGTGATGTGAGAGCAAGATAGGTAAAGTGCATGAGTGAGTGCCCATCTGTGTGTGTGTAAGAGAGAGAGAGTGAATGTGTGTGTATAAGACAGAGTGTGTGTGTGTGTGTTCAGAATGCAGCGTCACATCCATAGACTCTTGTAGTCCGAACCTGCCGCACTTGAATGTGAAGTGTGTGAAGGCGACGTGAGGAACCGCACTTCATCACTCTCTCTTGCATCATCACCTTGACAACATCATCACCTTCTTCTTCCCACTGTGCTATATTTAATGAACTTTTCTCTCAACCTGGCCTAGATGAGCTTATCGGATTTCTGAGAAGAACTGAGAAGAAATGCTGAGAAGCTGCGATATGAAAAGATAATTATTACTCAAAATTATTCATGCTCAGGATTAATCTATCATGCAGCACTAACCGCGAAGAGCCGTACTGATGTAATGAGTTATTGGCTTAGAGATTTAGTCAGAACGTTTAATGGCCGCCTTGGGGCTAGCTCTAAATTTTCATTTTCATTACATGTAGTCATGCATCAGGCGTTTTTATCCAAAGTGACTCGCAACTAAGACAGATTCCAGTCCAAGTATGTACGCTCTTTGGGTGTTTTATTAGGTCCATATCCCGTACAGGTCTCTTTGTAGGATTACAATTACTCACTGTAGTCAGTCAGTGTATAAACTCTCCTCTACCCTGTCCATTAATCGAAAGGGATCAATAGATGAAGCCTACGGAAAAAAAAGACAGTCTTACATCTATAACTACATAACTACTAAGTGAACAAGATAGGAGTGTAGTAAGTGCTGAGTGTCGACCACCGCACACACACACACACACACACACATACAATACTGTGTCACTGCTGTACTAAGAATAAACCACCACCCAAATTATGCTCCCTTTACCCCAAGGTAGAATTTTCACTCATAGGAAATAGAATCGAAATATTATTGGACAACCGGTAAAGGCAACAGCCAATCACAGGGCTCAGACCAAAAAAAAAAAAAAAAGTCAAAGAGGTAAGATTCACTGCAGTGTGGTTTCCAAAGACAGAAGATCGCAGAGAACCGTCTCTGAGGTCATAAAAAACAGGTCATAAAAAAACCTTTTCTAGTGTGTGTGAGACACCTTGTCTTAGCTTGATTATCTAGTTTGTGACTGTTGTGTGAGTTTTTTAAAATCTAGGATTAGCAGGGTTGATAAATTCGTTAGCTAGCCCACCAAGTCACTAAAAGATCACGTGTGCTGCCCAGACCCCGTGGTCTAATGGTCCAGAAACCTAACTGACGAGGCTAAAAAGTGGTAGCTAACGTAATGGCATGCTAGTAATAAAGTGTCGTAAGTGATCGGCGTCTGCCAGCATCACACACACTACCAAGGTTCAACAATAAAAGTGGAGAGTGTAATAAATAGTGTATTACAAATCTATTGCTTATTTTAAACCCCCTGCGTGTCAGCCCACACCACGTAACTGCAGCACCGCAGAAAAAAACAAAGTAAAGGCGAAGGAGGATGTTTTTAATGACTGATACTGAAACGGAAGGCAGATTGTGAGTGCGGTACACAGCAGATGCTTAAAGAGAAGAAAAAGAGCAAGCGAATGAACCAGGCACAGAAGGAAAAAATAAACAGAGACAACAACAGCAGTGATTGTTAGCGCTATCCTTACTGTCATTGTGGCCTTTTGATCAGATATTGTGTGTGTGTGTGTGTGTGTGTGTGTGTGTGTGTGTGTGAGAGAGAGAGAGAGAGAGAGAGAGTGAGTGAGAGACAGAGAGGGTAGAGGTGTGTATTGTGTTTTCTTGTCCTGCCCGTCTGACTGAGACAATCTGGAGCTATTTATAACTGCAACTGAACCTGCAGGCATTAAAACTTCAAAACACACACACACACACACACACACATTTCCAATGACTTGTGTATTGTGCTAAACCCATAATCGTTAACCTTAGTGATGAGAAGAAATCTTTTTTAATAAAACAAACTAAATAGAATAAAATGTAAATACATGCTGGTGCAACACGTGACGACTAAACCGTCATAATTTCCGACCACTACTGGGACATTGTCATTCGGGCTTCTCTGAAGTTGCCAACAGGAAGTTGGCTTCTGAAATCACACTATCCTTGTACTTGCTTATGTGTGTGTGTGTGTGTTGTGTGGTCAGGTAGACGTGCAAGCTGGCAAAGACCTTCTTCTAGTTCAACATATGAGCAGGAAACTGGGGCGGTGACAAGTATCTCTCACTTCTTCGTTGTGTGTCAGTCTTTCTATTTTGCTAGTGTGTGGCGGAAGTGAGCGTAGATTCAGACTTGACAGAGAGAGAGAAAGAGAGAGGGAAAGAGAGAGTGTGAAAGAGGGAGAGACAAAGAGTTTTTTGAGTCAAGGAGGTTAGAGGTTAGAGTTACAGTCCAGGAAGGTGAGAGGTGATTTAGGTAAGAGGCAGGAGGAGGTGATGGCCAGTGAAGGAGCGCTGAGTGAGAGCTTAGAGGAGCATGGAGCCGACGCCTCCTTCCTCTCTGACACTGCCGAGGCCGAGACTCAGGTAAGGACTCACTGATGTAAAGAAAATCCCTCTTTCTTTCTTTCTTTCTTTCTTTACCGCTTCACTGCAGGGCTGGCCGATATGACGATGTGTTTCTGATATCGTGAAAAGTTACATCATCCGGACTTTTATAACACTGATGGTATTCACAGAGATATATTTTAGCACTAGTTCACTTTCCTTCCTTTTCCTGTGCTATTAAATTTTTGTTGCTCCATTGAAAGAATAAGATTTCCATTTGCATAAAAAAAGTGGTGCAACTTTCCTGGCCAAATATCACGATACATACTGTGTGTCATAAACTGACACTTTTTTAGGCTACACAGCACTCAGCGTTTTTAATGTCACTCCTAATCATTTTCATGCTGTGTTTAGAGTCAGGTGTGTATTCGTGATGTTGTAGCGGTCTTGTGGAGCTCTGCGTGTGTCACGGCTCTTCCTCATTCAGCCTGTGTGGGCGTGTCCCTGCCTTCGTCTATGTTCTGCAAACGTGCCGCAGTTTGACACTTTGACCTGGATCAGCGCAGACATCATGTGATCATAAGAAAGTTCCAGTAAAGTACAAAAAAAAAAATCCCCCAGTGGTTGGCATTTTAACGGTGAGGGCTAGAGCACACTACAGTCCGATCACTTCAGTGTCCTGCTGTTACAGGAAAATAATCAACAGCAGGGTGGTGTGATGAAGCGGTCTTACTGTTACCACCCTGTAGTTGATGATTTTCCTATAAGTGTTTTATTCCTCTTATACCACAGCAATCTGCCAGTTTTTTATTTATTAGAGAATGACATGAACTTTTTATCCATCTATAGTTGCATTCAGTGTCCTTGAAATAAATTCCTGTTATCACTTAAATTAAAGCAGTTGTTCCCTCCTCTGTCCTGAAGATGTCGGAAAAGTTACAGCTCGACACTGGAGACTCCTTCTCTAGATGCTAAATTGCAGTCATATCAACGATTACATGCAGTTTTCAGTCTGTTTATGTGGAGCGTCCAAAGTCTCTGAGAATAGACATTTATTAAATTAGTCACAGTTCATGTCATGAGATTGTAGTTCTTAGCATGTGAGAGTTAAACGTAAATTACATTAAGCGAGCCAAATCACTCTTCGTGGCTAAAAGTGTCTTCACCTTTAGAACGTCTTAAAATCACATAAAATGGACAGACACGTTATCAGGAAAAGAAAATCACAGGAGGAACAGCCAAGCGCAAATCAGACAACAAAAGCTCCAAAGAGTGAAATGTTCTCTAGGTACAGCAAGGAATAGTTAATATTTGGATTTATGTACATGGACAGTGATAAGGCGTGATATGAGTATAAAGAGTGTGATATGTTTGAAGCAGCTTTCTGCATCATGGTTTGACATTGTTATCATCAAGATTTTTACATTCTCTGCATTTCTCTGATTGCCCTGGTTTTGCACCTTTGCATATAGTATCATGAGTCATACTTGAATCTCAGGTTTAGGTGCTTCCTCTTAAAACACTGCACCATTTGCAAGCACCATTTTTAAAACATGTTGAGATTATTGCTGACTTTCACACACACACACACACACACACACACATATGTACATGTTCGGCCATAATATTAAAACCACCGACAGGTGAAGTGAATAACATTGAATACCTCGTTACAGTGGCACCTGTCAAGGGCTAACTGTGTGTACGTGAGCATCAGAACTGGACCGTGGAGCAGTTGAAGAAAGTGGCCTGGTCTGATGAATCATGTTTTCTTTTACATCATGTGCATCCCTTACATGGGGAAGAGATGGCATCAGGATTCAGGAGGTGAAATGCTGCTCCGCTGGATTAAGGTCTGGTGATTTACTTGGCCAGTTTAAAATCTTCCACTTTTTTCCCCCTGATGAAGTCCTTTGTTGAGTTGACAGTGTGTTTTGGTTCATTGTCTTGCTGTATGATGAAGTTCCTCCCAATTAGATTGGATGCATTTCTCTGTAAATTGGCAGACAGAATGTTTCTGTAAACTTCTGAATTCATTCTGCTGCTACCATCATGAGTTCGATCATCAATAAAAAGTGAGTGAGCCTGTTCCAGGAGCAGCCATGCAAGCCCAAGCCATGACACTACCTCCACCATGCTTGACAGATGAGTTCTTATGTTTTGGATCATGAGAAGATCCTTTCTTTCTCCACACTTTGGAGGAGGTTAATCTTGGTTCCAGTACTTTTGTGACTCATCTCTGTATTTCTTTGTGAATTCCAGTCTGGTCTTCTGATTCTTACTGATGATGAGTGCATTGCATCTTGTTGTATGGATTGTGATACCTTCACCCCTGCCCTGTGGAGGTTGTTGGTGATGTCACTGGCTGTTGTTTCTGGGTTTTTCTTTTGAATAAATTACTAAATAATTCTATAAATAACTAGTTTAAAACAGTTTATGTAGCGCATCCACAATCAGGTTTATTTTCTCTTTTTGTTTATTGGTCCAGATCTCTAGAACACATGGCACTTGTGCAGTGCTACATTTCTCTCTGGACCCAAAACACATGGCTAGTTTGACTCACTTCCTGCAGTCGAGTCGAATCACTTTCTCACTGCAGCAGATTTCACTTGGAAGCGGATCGAGACCATCTCGCTCAGACACTCTTGCACCTGAGTGTGATTGCTGTGTTCTCATCTGCCCAAAGAGGAAGACACACCAGGGCTCCATTCCAACACAATAAATGCTACATGTGTGAAAGCACCCTGAGACTGCCTTCACACTAATTTTTTTTCCAGAAATAGTGCTGGCCAGAGCGTTTTTACTATCAGCTAACGTCATCGACTAGCCGAGATTGTTCTGTAGATTAGCTTTATTTTTATCAGTAGTGCAGGTGAAGTAAAGATTGGTGGAACTCTGCTGATGATGAGGTTGTTTGACTTTGCTGTAGCTTTTGAGGCAGAAATTTGACAGCTGCATCTGCAGCAGCAGTTAAAGTGGGACATCACACATATATTTCTAAATGTCCTAAACATACACACACTGATATTTTTAGTTATGATGAATATTGGAAATGAAATATTTTCCATTCATGAACTCGTTTTTTCACCACCACTTTGTCCTCCATGTTTTTTTTTCTCGCTTGCTCCCCGACTTGCCACCTGATTGTCAGGAGGTAAAAAAGCATTTGATGTAACTCGGCACTTTTCTGAAAAGTTGAACTTTTTTTTTCTCCAAGCTCCCCTGTGACCAAAAAAAAATGCCGACAGCAGCACTTTTTTAAAAGCGGCCACTTCTCATAGGATTACAAAAAAAAATTGGGTTCTGGTGGGTGAGAAAAAAAAATGGCAAGTGTGGATGCAGTCCTAAATGCAAGGAAACAGGTCAGTGACTAGCATGAGAATAGACTGCTCTTTAGTTAGTTACTGGCTTACATTTAGCTGTGAGCATATTGTTAAAAAAATTGTGGCTTGCTGAATATATTACGCTATAGATGTAATATTTTGAAGCATAACCTATATACACACAAAATGTGTAAAAGTGTGCCAACTTAAGCAGCAGACAAGGTGTGCAGAGACAGATTACCTGTCTGGGCTTTGCACTGTGTGTGTGTGTGTGTGTGTGTGTGTGTGCCTCATTTTCAACAGTTATGTTCTAAGTTTAGACGTTCATCCTTCTAACCCCTATGCTGTGTCATCCGCTGTGTGTTCACACTCTATTAAAGGGGAAGTCACATTTAAAGGCACAGTTTACCTAAATTACTCATCAGACCATAAATACCCACGTCCGTGCTTCTGCGTCTCCATCAGTGATGATTAAAATCTCAACACAAGCTGAAGCTAGAAATCACATTCCGTATTTCTGAAGTTTGTTCGCATTACAAAGCGAATATGCTTGTAGAAGCAGCCATTTTCTGTAAGACTTCCTCAGAGCGTACAGAACTCTCAGGTCTTGTGTGGCCTGTTAGCTTCACCACACACGCACACACACACACACACACACACACTCAGCACTCACCTTAAAGACATAGTAACTTTTAACTTTTAGGCTATTTTAGCTTCTGGATTATGTCAGGAGTGGACAAGTCACTGAGAATGAGTAGATTTTGTATCTGGGCTATTAGTTTTTTATTTACAAGCAGAAAAGAGAAAAATAAATTCTTTAATGATGTCTGCAGAACAAAAGTTTTCATTCGGAGGCTCTCGAGTGGTGCAACGGAAAAGCGTTATCCGCCTTATCATGCAGAAACTGCGAATTCGAATCACGACAATGAGCAAAACTGAGCATGCTCCCTGGGTGGGAGGAGCAAACTCTCTCCCCTGTCAATCAGAGCAATATTAGCCAAGAGTGGGTGTCTGTGAGCTCACGTATGTGGAAGAGGGCAGATAGCGCCTTCTTCCTTGTGATACAGCTTGAGCAGCACTTTGAAAAGATGCAGTCGTTTGGCTTCATGTGTCTTGGAGGAAGCATGTGCTAGTCGTCGTACGATCAGGGAGCGCTGAGGAGAAATCAGCACAGCTCATAGCTGAAACATTACTCAATGACTTGCAAGCTTTTTGTCGAGGGTGCAAACAGGATAGGATAATAATCATACACACACCCGTTACTCATAGGCTGTATTAATACGCTGAACTACCAACCTCACAATATGGTGTTATATTATGTTAGCAACCATTTTTTTTAGCCTAATCATTTATGTTTCCAGGCAACCAAACCATGGAACTCGCTAATAAATGGTCTCATGACTCTATTATTGCTATATTAAATAATTAATTGCTGCACTACACAAACACAAACCCTAATATCATTCTGTTGTGTGTGTTCTGAACTAGAAAGCAGATTGTGCACACACAGAAGTGTGTCTGGATTTGTTGTGACTGGTCATGAAGAAATGGGAAGTTTCCAGTGATGTGTAATCTGATCAAAGTCCCGGACATGAGTATTTTACACAGAGGGCTAGTTTTGTGAATCCACACATAAATGAATGACTGGATTGTGTGTATATGTGTGTGTGTGTGTGTGTGTGTGTGTGTTTTTACAATGATCTAGAATGTTGGTCCTGTCACTTTGTGCTTAGTAAAATGTTGTGTGATATCTGAGTGGTTGTGAAGGTAATCACTGTGGACGTGTCCCTGATGGACTGAATCAGCTTCTGCTGTGTAATCAGCTCGACACTTCATTGACTTCTGCTTTACAAACCCTCTGTGAGCCTCTAATGAAGTTCAGCGACAGACTAACTGCTGGCCTGTTGAGCACAGTATTATGTGGTGGGTGTGTGTGTGTGTGTGTGTGTTTTGCAGAGCGAGCAGGAGGAAAATAAATGGAAGTGCATAGTTGTGTTGAGCATTTGCAAGATAACGGTGCCATCATTTATGTGTGTGCGTGTGTGTGCGTGCGTGTGTGTGAGACATCCACGTTCATCCATATCACATCCAGCAATCATTGGGTGTTGGAACAGTTTCTGATTCTGATCTAATTTAATGCTTTTGTCATCATGTTAGCATCGATCTGAGTCAGAACTCTTTCTTGCGTTGCAGGATGCAAAGATCTGACTCTGTGTTCGTGAGTAACCTCGCTCCACTGGACGCATCGTTGAGTTTTAAACCCACAGTAAAACAACTTAAGTACTATTAGATTTCTGAACCTATGTCTGAACCTATGTCTGTTAAGTCTGTAGTAATTGTGATCGATATGTTGAGTTGGGCGTGTCATCACAATGCGCACATGGTCATTACACCAAAGGTTCCATGCGCAGTTCCTACACCTCATATCTTTATTGTTTTGGCCTTTATTAGAAGCACTAGTTCCAGGCTGAGCAAGCTGTGCTTGAACAGTAGTAGGTCACATGACCAAAACATTTTCTAAAATCTCAGTACCTTACCTAAAATCCCCAGACTAGTCCTTTGCCATGTAAATGCCATCTACATTTTATTGTACTGCTGATACCTGGTTTTAGTTTAGTTTGGTTTCGCTTTGGTTTCGGTGGAAGGTGAAAGAAAAGAGCGAGCACTTCCTGGAATGTCATTTTATACACAAGCAAAAGCACACAGTATAACACAGTCATAATGACGTCTTTACCAATATATTATTTTAGCTGTCTACCACAGTATATCAGAGTTGAAGTTAAATAATGAATATAAAGTGCAGACTTTCAGCTTTTATTTGATATTGACATCCATATCAGGTGAACGGTGTAGGAATTACAGCAGTTTTTATATGTGCTCCCCCTCTTTTTAAGGGAACAAAAGTAATAGGATGAAGTAACAATGATAAATTGTCATTTTTAGTACTTGGTTGTAAATCCTTTGCAGATGCTGGGTTTCATCCCTGGTGATGCTCTGCCAGGTCTTTACTGCAGCTGTCTTCAATTACTGCTTGTTCTTGGGGCGTTTTGTCTTCAGTTTTTCCTTCAGTAAGTGAAATGCAGCTCAGTTGGATTCAGCTCAGGTGATTTACTTGGCCATTGCAGAACATTCCACTTTGTTGCCTTAAAAAATCTTGGGTTGCTTTCGAATTGTTCTTCAGGTCATCGTCCATCTGCAATGTGAAGCTCCGTCCAATGAGTTTTGAAGCATTTGGCTGAATGTGAGCAGATAATAATAAAAAAAAGCTCTATACACTTCAGAATTCATCCTCACATCATCAATAAATACATGAAAACCAGTTCCACTGGCAGCTGTACACACCCACGCTATAAGATGAGGTGGTTCGCTTCAGATCATGAGCGGTTCTTTCCCTTCTCCATGCTCTTCTCTTCCCATCATTCTGCTACAAGCTGATCTTTGTGTCGTCTGTTCATAGGATGTTGTTCCAGAACTGTACGGGCTTCTTCTTCTTTTCTTTTTTTTTTTTAGATGTTTTTGGTAAACTCTGGTCTTCCTGTTTTTGAGGCTTACCAGTGGTGGTAAACCCTGTGTATTTACTCTGGAGAAATTGTCTCTTGATTGTTGACTTCGATGCGTACGTCTGTCATGAAGGGTTTTTTCTTCACCAGGGAAAGAATCCACTCGATTTGGATGTAACTCTCCTCAAATTAAAGCTGTAAGTCTGCATTTTGAGCTCAGATACATTATCTGATTTTGATTCCAATATTTTCTGGTAGACAGCTAACATAACATTAACTTTCTCAATGTCCAAATATTTATGGACCTGATTGTATATAGTATAGTACCTGGGATTGTTCCCTCACCAGCCTCTCTTTGTCTGTCTTGAATAAAACAGCTCTGGCACTGGAGACTCCTTCCATAAATGTTACATAAATACAGTATCTCCTTATAGAAAGCTTCACCACATCAGCAGTTTTTTATTCCATCTATGTGGAGTGTTCACGATACAAGTCAGTGTGAATGAGCTGTTACTGTAGAAAAGATAATGTGTTAGAATGAGCACATTAATATAAATCTGTGAATTATGTTACAGCCAGAACTACTGTCAGAGCTGCTGTTATAGAAAATTAATCAATACCTGCTGATTTGAGGATTCAACCACGTTGTGGTATGAGTGGACTTAGGGCAGATGGCTGCACGTAAATCTCAGTTTAGCTTTGAACAAACTGGACCATTTGATTTTTATTATGTGGGACAGTGCTCTCTCTCTCTCTCTCTCTCTCTCTCTCTCCCAGGTGTATTTACAGTAATGTGCCTTTTGCCATAATGCACTCAGGCTGTGTATTTGTCCTCTCTATAGTAATGCACTATGGCCTGAAGGGTCTAAAATCAATGATAACTTCTCCAGCGAGTGTTGCTGACTCAGGGCTTTGGCTTTACTGCTGTGGGTTTGTGCTACACATTTAATGCTTTCTTTCACCTGAACCATCACAGCGTTTCACACTGTAGCTCCTGTAGGAGGCTTTTCACTGACAAACTGACTGACTGACTGATACCCACAAGAGTGGACACCTAAGTCGTAGACCGACATTCTGTTTGGAGAGGAGCTCCACTAGTGTGTGCTGGCAGCCATAGGATTATCTAGTAGCTCAAATTCACAAGCAGATTCGTTTTGTATGAAAAATTAGTTTGTTAGAATACACGTAATGCATCTTAGTTCTCTAAGTTCTTGAACGAGTGTAATTTTAGTTTAGCAAAGCTATTAAAACATGCCTAAACTGTGCTAAAGTTAGCATTAACATTACTTCTGAGTCATCTGACATTAAGTAGCAGGTTTGGTAATGTTTCATGATCAAGCTTACATCAGCTGTACCATAACCTGTCTGTCTGTTTGTCTGTCCGTCTCTATTTTCTGTCCATTTGTTTGTTTTCCTGTCTGTTTTTTTGTCTGCCTGTCTGTCTGTTTATCTGTCTGTCTGTCCGTTTATCTCTCTGTCTGTTTATCGGCCTGTCTGTTTGTTTGTCTGTCTGTTTATCTGCCTGTCAGTCAACTTGTCTGTCTGTCTGTCTGTCTGTCCATTGTATCTATGTACAGGATCAGAGTGTGGTCTATACTGGGTCAGTATTTAATGTACCCCTGTGGATCTCGTGCTTGTGTCTCACTCTCTCTTTCTGTCTGTCTATCTGCCTCTCTCTCTCTCTCTCTGTCTCATAGGTAGACCCAGGTGGTTCGGTCCTAGAGCAGCTAGGTTTGGACCCGAACTCGGATTTCTCAGACTCGGGTGTGCAGCAGCGTCTGGAGGAGCAGCGCGAGAGAATCCGCAGAGAGATCCGCAAAGAGCTGAAGATCAAAGAGGGAGCGGAGAACCTACGGCGCGCCATCAGCGACAAACGCAATGCACACCAGGTGGAGAACCAGTTACGCTCCTCCAAACGCAGACTGGACGCACTACACACACAGCTGCAAGAGCTTGACGCACACATCATGGTGAAGGGACCCGATGACAACAAGGGTGAGGATATGACGTGCACATACACAGTACATGTGATTCATCACTCCATCAGAGCCTCATATGGTGTGTTTGACCCCCAGATGACCTTCCGCAATCGGGAACGGTGGGCCGATCGTCAGCCAATCAGGAGCGCATCATGGCTCTGGAACGGCAGCTCAACATCGAGCTGAAGGTCAAACAGGGAGCAGAGAACATGATCCCCATTTACGCCAACGGAGCCACTAAGGTAACACACACACACACACAGACATACACCCACACATACACCCATCATAACCCCCATCTATGCCAACAGTACCACACACACACACAGACACACCACATTACGTTCCTTATCAGTGCTTGGGGATACCAACATAAACACACACTCATGCTCAAATATATTTTTTGGCTAAAAGTTTGTGCACCCCTGACCATCACACCAGATTTATTCCCCCCATGTTTGCTATTATAATAAGCTCCACTCTTCTGGGAAGCTTTCCACTGGATGTTGGAGCGTGGCTGTGGGGATTTGTGATCATTCAGCTACAAGAGCATTAGTGAGATCAGGCGCTGATGTTGGTGAGGAGGTCTGGGGTTCAGTCGGTGCTCCAGTTCATCCCAAAAGTGTTCAGTGGGGTTGAGGTCAGGGCTCTGTGCAGGACACTCGAGTTCTTCCACTCCAACCTTCTCACACCATGTCTTCATGGAGCTCGCTTTGCGCACAGGGGCATTGTCATGCTGGAACAGGTTTGAACCTCTTAGTTCCAGTGAAAGGAAACTGTAATGCAGAGACATTCTATACAGTTGTGTGCTTCCAACTTTGTGGCAACAGTTTGGAGGAGAAACACACATGGTTGTGATGGTCAGGTGTCCACATAGTTTTGGCCATATAGTGTATACACAACACAAATGACACGGTTACACAAATCTCTAATTTGCATGTAAATATACAGATAAATTCATTAGCTAATAAATTCATTAGCTACCCTATTAGCAAAGTATCCTAGTGAGAAAGATAAGAAATTTAGGCCTAATCCCAAACTCACTCAAAAAAAACAGACTCCAATACGAAACTGTTGGAAAATTGTTACTTGTTAAAACGTGTTTACGACACATCTTTTGCATTTATTTAAAACCTTTTCTTACATCAAGCAGCATACACCTCATATAACGAAAAAAAGTATGTTTGTGTAAACTAAAACGAGTGAAAGTAGAGTGTTTATGTTAAGAATTCCCCCTCTCAGTGTGTGGTGTGGTGCTGAGCACGGCCCTGCTTGGCCTTGTTCTTTTGTCCTGTGTGTGCTTTTGTTTATGTCTTGCTATGTGCCTTTGTTCTGGTTCTAGTGCTGTCTCCACCCTGTCCACTCATTGGTTTGTTCTCCTAATGTGTGCACCTGTTCTGTGTTTAGCCCTTTATTAGTTTGTCTAGTAACACCTCGCTGTTTATTTGTGATGTTGCAAAGTTTCATCGTGCATTTTTTATTGTTATGTTCCAAACCTTAGTTTCCTGTTTCTGTGAGTTTTTTTCAACTTGTGCCTGTTTTTATGGATTATACTAGTTTATTGTGCCTTGCTATGAACACAACTCCCAATGAAACATAAGCTGCGTTTACTCTCCACTTCATTTACCTACGTGTTACAATTTGTCTTTAAATATGTAAATGTTTACATATTTAACTGGTGTGTTTATATTTATGTATAACTTATATTTTTAATCTTCTAAATCAAATCGTATGATATCTTAGCAGATTCACTGGTATCATCAAATATCGAATCGTTGCCCTAAGAATCGTATCGTATACCTGAGGTTTACACCCCTCGCAATAACAACCTTATAAACCACACTGACTGAGCTGGCCGACTAACACAACACTCTCTAAATAGTCCCATTGTCGCAACATTGTCGCAACCTCCTAACTGTAACACAGATCTGGGACGGCTCTTACATGGTGTGTTGTGGTAACTCTGATGTAACCCAGTGTAATTGTGCTAATGGAGTGGAGGAGCTCTGGTTCCGAGTCCTGTGCTGTCTCTGCTCGTGCACTTTCCCAAAACACACCACCACACGATTCCTCTTTTTATGCCCGATCACAAATCCAGGCAGCCAGGCTTCCTGTTTTACAGCATCATTATCTGTTGATCAATGTTTATGTGACCTGCTGACTCCACACAGGCATTGTGTAGCTGCTGTATGAGTGCAGTAATGGTGTGTGTGAAATCAGTCTCAGAGAGCAGTTTCTCTGTCTCATACCCTCTCTTCCTTCCTGTCACATGCTGTTTTGTGTGTGTGTGTGTGTGTGTGTGTGTGTGTGCGTGTGTGTGTTTGCTAAAAGCCACAAAATTGAACTGCTATTCCAGCACACAAGATTAACCTCATGGAGGGCGTGATAACGAGCTGATGATGTGAGACAGGTGTGTGTGAGCAGGAGTGTGACCTGCTCTCTGTCCCGTGTCTCTCTCAGGACAAAAAGCTGCTGCAGGCCACACAGCAGATGCTGCAGGACAGCAAGACGAAGATCGACATCATCCGCATGCAGATCCACAAAGCCAAGCAGGCCACGGAGCACACGGGCGACACACAGGGTAGATATCTACTGCACCTGTCTCACCACCTCTATATATACCTGTCTCACCACCTCTATATATACCTGTCTCACCACCTCTATATATACCTGTCTCACCACCTCTACACTCCCACACCTGTCTCACCACCTCTATATATACCTGTCTCACCACCTCTATATATACCTGTCTCACCACCTCTATATATACCTGTCTCACCACCTCTACACTCCCACACCTGTCTCACCACCTCTATATATACCTGTCTCACCACCTCTATATATACCTGTCTCACCACCTCTATATATACCTGTCTCACCACCTCTACACTCCCACACCTGTCTCACCACCTCTACACTCCCACACCTGTCTCACCACCTCTACACTCCCACACCTGTCTCACCACCTCTATATATACCTGTCTCACCACCTCTATATATACCTGTCTCACCACCTCTACACTCCCACACCTGTCTCACCACCTCTATATATACCTGTCTCACCACCTCTATATATACCTGTCTCACCACCTCTATATATACCTGTCTCACCACCTCTACACTCCCACACCTGTCTCACCACCTCTACACTCCCACACCTGTCTCACCACCTCTATATATACCTGTCTCACCACCTCTACACTCCCACACCTGTCTCACCACCTCTATATATACCTGTCTCACCACCTCTATATATACCTGTCTCACCACCTCTACACTCCCACACCTGTCTCACCACCTCTATATATACCTGTCTCACCACCTCTACACTCCCACACCTGTCTCACCACCTCTATATATACCTGTCTCACCACCTCTACACTCCCACACCTGTCTCACCACCTCTACACTCCCACACCTGTCTCACCACCTCTACACTCCTATACCTGTCTCACCACCTCTACACTCCCACACCTGTCTCACCACCTCTATATATACCTGTCTCACCACCTCTATATATACCTGTCTCACCACCTCTATATATACCTGTCTCACCACCTCTACATTCCCACACCTGTCTCACCACCTCTATATATACCTGTCTCACCACATTTACACTCCCGCACCTGTCTCACCACCTCTACACTCCTATACCTGTCTCACCACCTCTATATATACCTGTCTCACCACCTCTATATATACCTGTCTCACCACATTTACACTCCCGCACCTGTCTCACCACCTCTATATATACCTGTCTCACCACCTCTACACTCCTATACCTGTCTCACCACCTCTATATATACCTGTCTAACCACCTCTACACTCCCACACCTGTCTCACCACCTCTACACTCCTATACCTGTCTCACCACCTCTATATATACCTGTCTAACCACCTCTACACTCCCACACCTGTCTCACCACCTCTACACTCCTATACCTGTCTCACCACCTCTATATATACCTGTCTCACCACATTTACACTCCCGCACCTGTCTCACCACATTTACACTCCCACACCTGTCTCACCACCTCTACACTCCTATACCTGTCTCACCACCTCTATATATACCTGTCTCACCACATTTACACTCCTGCACCTGTCTCACCACCTCTACACTCCCGCACCTGTCTCACCACATTTACACTCCTGCACCTGTCTCACCACCTCTACACTCCCGCACCTGTCTCACCACATTTACACTCCCGCACCTGTCTCTACACTCCCATACCTGTCTCACCACCTCTACACTCCCATACCTGTCTCACCACCTCTACACTCCCGCACCTGTCTCACCACCTCTATATATACCTGTCTCACCACCTCTATATATACCTGTCTCACCGCCTCTATATATACCTGTCTCACCACATTTACACTCCCGCACCTGTCTCACCACCTCTACACTCCTATACCTGTCTCACCACCTCTATATATACCTGTCTCACCACCTCTATATATACCTGTCTCACCACATTTACACTCCCGCACCTGTCTCACCACCTCTATATATACCTGTCTCACCACCTCTACACTCCTATACCTGTCTCACCACCTCTATATATACCTGTCTAACCACCTCTACACTCCCACACCTGTCTCACCACCTCTACACTCCTATACCTGTCTCACCACCTCTATATATACCTGTCTCACCACATTTACACTCCCGCACCTGTCTCACCACATTTACACTCCCACACCTGTCTCACCACCTCTACACTCCTATACCTGTCTCACCACCTCTATATATACCTGTCTCACCACATTTACACTCCTGCACCTGTCTCACCACCTCTACACTCCCGCACCTGTCTCACCACATTTACACTCCTGCACCTGTCTCACCACCTCTACACTCCCGCACCTGTCTCACCACATTTACACTCCCGCACCTGTCTCTACACTCCCATACCTGTCTCACCACCTCTACACTCCCATACCTGTCTCACCACCTCTACACTCCCGCACCTGTCTCACCACCTCTACACTCCCATACATGTCTCACCTCTCTCTACACTCCCGTACCTGTCTCACCATGTTTACACTCCCATACCTGTCTCACCACCTCTACACTCCCGCACCTGTCTCACCACCTCTACACTCCCATACCTGTCTCACCACCTCTAAAATCCTATACCTGTCTCACCACCTCTACACTCACGCACCTGTCTCACCACCTCTACATTCCCGCACCTGTCTCACTCTGGCATTTTAGCATTAAAAACTGACTACACGGCTGCAATGGGATTCCAACATGATGCACACAGTGTTATTATGTTAACATTCACTAATGATAATTTACTGAAGAGATCTACTAATCTGCATTTTAGGTTAGGATCAAATCCATATAAGACACATACAATGAATAATAAAACAACTATGGAAGAGAGAAAATGGAGAGGAGAAAGGACACACACACACACACACACACACACACACAGAGGGAGAGAGAGAGAGTTAAATTGAAGAGTGACACTTTAATGCACTTTAATGGGCTTTCTCTGCTCTCTGCCTGGTAAAAAATATATCTGGACTGGAGCATCAGTGTGTTCAGGTTGGGTAGATCCACAGCGCCACCCGCAGGACAAATACAACCACCTCCAAACACACAGGCACTTTAAAGTCCTATGAAAATTAAAGGCAGTATGATGTCAGGTTGTATTCCACAGTGCTGGTGTCACTTCTGCTAGCTGCTCCCCTTTCCAAAATATCTGAAGAACGCAGCGTGCTCCAGTCCCTTTTTGTGAACTCTCTCTCACTCTCTCTCACTCTCACTCACTCTCTCTCACTTTCTGTCTCTCTCTCTCTCTCTGTCTCTCTCTCTCTCTCTGTCTCTCTCTGTCTGTGTGTGTCTAGGAAATCCAGATCTGTGTGGCGTGGAGTTGAGGATTGAGGAGTTGTGGCATCACTACCGTGTAGAGCATGCCATGGCTGAAGGAGCCAAGAACATGCTGAGACTGCTGGGAGCAGGAAAAGCTCAGGACAAGAAGGCTATCACAGAGGTAAGAACCCACCCACACACACATAAACACACACACACACACACACACACACATACAGTACGGTGCTAAGGTGCCAGGTTGTTAATTATACCTATATTAGCCATTTACTCAGATATTAGGTAAGTGTAGGTGTGATATTACAGGTTGTCATCCATCTGTTACTGTACACAGCTTATCAGCTCCATCTACCAATAGAAAGGATCAAACAGATATTATTTATTTTCAGCATAGTGTGTGTGTGGTTCAGCAGTGTTCTTGTTGTTGTTGGGTTTTAAACACCTTTGTGTCACTGTAGGTTTGAGAAACTGTCTGTGACCCAAAACAGTAGTGCTGTGGTCAGAAACTGACACAGATGAAGGCTAGGCTGTCCGTCTGTCCTTCCATCCCTCCAAAATTCTCATTAACGCAATATCTCAGGAACGAGTGGTTTTGGAATTGATCTGAACATGATCAAGGTCACAGCAAGGTCAAATGTCTAAAATAGTTTCTCTTTAATAGCTTCCTTCCTGTTTATCATACAGAGATGTTACATACACATGCATGTTCAGGAACTCAAGGCACATTTTCTGGATATCTAAGATTTCTTCCATCAGTCTTGTCTTTCATTCCATCAGCAGGAAATTCTTGTGCAGTATCTCAAAAATAAGTGGTTAAATGTAGGATTTGTATAGACTCATCCTCCATGCCACCAGATGAACTGATTACATTTTGGCATTAGTTCAAAATGGTGAAGGAATATATTAAGGGTAGAAGACTTAGTAACAAGAAGGAGTAGTCTGGCATTGAGGGCTACGTGTCAGTAGTTGTGGTTGTAATGGACGGGGCTGAAGAAAGGAGTAAGAATCCATGAGAAGGTGGTTCATTACAAAATCTGAAACAATATCCAAGATCAATGCGTCGACATTCGCACATAACAACAGTAAGAGGCAAATCCAAAGAGTAGCCCTGAAACCAGACGAGGGTCAAAACACAGAGCTAGCAATCGTAAAATCCAAGGCTCAGAATTTTCACAAATGTAGGCAAGACTTCGCGCAACCTGAATTTTTAACAGTGCATTATATATTCTGTAAACAGGAAGCTGGGTTGTGTGTAGAGGAAGTGATTAGTACTCGGGGAAGAGGGTGCTCTGCAGGCGTGGAGGTGGATGTGACAGTTGTGTTTTAGATTCATTCATTTTCTGTTATTTTTGGACGTCATGTCTTTGTAACCTGAAGAATGATTTCATTAATATAAAAATCCTTCTCTCTCTGAAAATCTCTCTCTATCTCTCTGTCTCTCCCTCTCTCTCCGTCTCCCCTCAGGCTCAGGGCAGGCTGACGGAGGCATCTCAGAGGCTGGATTTGTTGAAGGAGTCTCTGGAGCAGAGGCTGCAGGAGCTTCCGGAGGATCATCCCAAAGCGTGTCTCATTAAAGAGGAACTCATCCTGGCATCCTCCTCAGCGTTCAGTGGCCGAAACAGCACCCCCTACGTACACAACCAGTACAGCACGCTCAGCAAGCCATCTCCACTCACAGGTACACACACACACACACACACACACACACACATACTCACACACAACTGATCATCCTCCACACTTATTTTCTCTCTTTCATCTTTCTTCTTTCTTTTCCTTCTTGATCCTTCATATCTGTATATCCTCTCCTAACGTATATACGTGTGTATGTTTGTGTGTTAGGCAGTCTGAAGGTGCACTTGTTGGGGTGTGTGGGTTTGTTGGACATGGTCCCTGGCCGCAGCAGGAGCTCAGCTGTAGTGTTGCCGAATTTCAGCCCTGGTGATGGGCGATCCTTCAAACTCAGCAGCCTGAGCCTCAAAATGCCCGGCAAGACTGAAGAGCTCTCCTGTAAGCCTGTGTGTGTGTGTGTGTGTGTGTGTGTGTGTGTGTGTAAGCCCTATGGGCTTCATATCATATCGTATCATAATGATACTTCAGTGTGTCAGAAAAATACATTCAAGCACTCTGCATAATAAAGGAAGCTTTTTGTTATAAAATAGTGCTTATATTATATCAGGTGTAATGAATATTTAACATTTATTAATCAAAAACACATTCCCTCCTCTGAAACAGAAGCAGAACACACCCCATGCTTCAGACACACCCCTTTTATAAGTCACATTTTTTTACACACAGTTGAGCTAGTTTTGATACAACAAATCAGAAATGTGTGCACACCAACATGAACTTGTTTTTCCAACGCAAATACTTAGAAAAAAGAAGAAAGAATACTACTTCCTGATTTTCTGCGCTAGTTTTTGAGAGTGAACTAGTTGTTGGAGTGGAACTTTTCCTGAGACCTGGCAACCCTGCACACCGGTGCACATAAGCTCTCTTGGCCAGAGTTTATTCATGTTTAATAAGCCATGTTTAATTTTGCTCCATTTTAATGTACAGCTTTTGTTTCGTTACTTTGAATAGAAAATGGAACGGTACGTATTTAGCCAATGCTTATTTTTGCTGTATCGAAAATGGATTGTATATCTACAGCTGCATATCGTATCTGATCGAATCTGAGTTTATCGTGACACCCCTAAATATTAGAGAATGTTTTTTGCAATGAGCTAATCATCACCCTCCACCCAAGCAGCACTGAATCTGGCTCGCCTACATCACGTCGCATGTGAGAGGTGTGTAAGGTGTGTCCGGTAGCTGGTGTCGCTGGCCGTGGTGCTGATCACAATCAGAATCACGTTATTCACCAAATGGACGCAGTAATTTAACTC
>NC_069738.1:4136725-4306725 GCF_027358585.1 Pangasianodon hypophthalmus
TGTGTGTGTTTCAGGTGTTGCTGTCTGAGCACAAGAACTCCAGGACGCTGTTCGCCATCAAAGCCCTGAAGAAGGGAGACATTATCGCCCGAGACGAGGTGGAGAGGTACAGCTAACTCTACTGCTTTACCCATAATGCACTGTTCTGACTCAACTTCACACTTTCACACAATAAAAAATGTCTCTGTCTGTCTGTCTGTCTCTCTCTCTCTCTCTCTCACTTTTTCTGTCTGTCTCTTTCTCTCAATTTGTCTCTTTCTGTCTCTCTCTCTCTCTCTCTCTCTCTCTCTCCTGCTCTCTCGCTCTCTGTCACTCTTTCTGTCGCTCTCTCTCTCGCTCACTCTCTCGCTCTCTGTCACTCTCTCTGTCTCTCTCTCTATGTCTCTTTCTGTCTTTCTCTCTGTCTGTCTCTCTCTCTGTCTGTCTCTTTCTCTCACTCTCTCTCTCTCTCTTTCTCTCTCTCATGCTTTCTGTCTCTCTCTCTCTCTCTCTGTCTGTCTCTCTCTCTCTCACTCTTTCTGTCTCTCTCTCTCTCCTGCTCTCTCAGCCTGCTGTGTGAGAAGCGGATCTTTGAGACAGTGACCGGCTCACACCACCCGTTCCTGGTGAACCTGTTTGCGTGCTTCCAGACGCCGGAGCACGTGTGTTTTGTCATGGAGTACACGGCCGGAGGAGACCTCATGATGCACATCCACGCTGACGTCTTCTCCGAGCCACGCTCCGTGTGAGTGTGTGTGAGCGTGTGTGACTCTGTGTGTGTGTGAGTGTGTGTATACAGTCAGGTCCATAAATATTTGGACATTCACAAACTTATGGTTATTTTCGGTGTCTATCACCGTATATAGGAGTTATAATTAAATAATGAATCTGAGCTCACAGTGCAGACTTTCAGCTTTAATGTGAAGGTATTTACACCCATATCGAGTGAACGGTGTAGGAATTACAGCTGGGTTTCTTCCTTGGTGATGCTCTGCTAGTTAGAATGCACAACATTCCACTTCCTTGCCTTAAAAAGGTCTTGGGTTGCTTTCGAAGTGTGCTTCAGGTCATCATCCATCTGCAGTGTGAAGCTCCGTCCAGTGAGTTTTGAGGCGTTTGGTGAGCAGATAATAATAAAAAGCTCTAAACACAAGGAAACCAGCCGTACACCCCCGCGCTATAAGATGAGGTGGTTCGCTTCAGATCATGACCAGTTCCTTCCCTTCTCCACGCTCTTCTCCTCCCATCATTCTGCTACAAGCTGATCTTTGTGTCATCTGTCCATAGGACATTGTTTTAGAAAAGTACGGGCTTTTTTTTTTTTTTTTTAGATGTTTTTGGCAAACTCTAATCTGGTCTTCCTGTTTTTGAGGCTTATCAGTGGTTTACATCTTATGGTAAAACCTCTGTATTTGCTCTGGTGAAGCCTTCTCTTGATTGTTGTCTTTGACACAGATACACCTACTTCCTGGAGTGTGTTCTTGATTCGGCCAACTGTTGTCAAGGGTTTTTTCTTCACCAGGGAAAGAATTCTTCTGCCATCCACCACAGTAGTTTTCCGTTGTCCTCTGTTTTCTGCTTTTTGGTGTTTATTTCTTTTTAAGAATGTACCAAATAGTTGATTTGAGCATCCCTAATGTTTTTTTGCTATCTCTCTGATGGGTTTGTTTCGATTTTTTTGAGTGTTTCACTGGCTCTTTGGACAGCTCTTTAGACTTCATATTGAGAGATAACAGCGACAAATTTCAAATGCAAATGACGCACCTGAAATCAACTCTAGACCTTTTATCTGCTTACTTGTAGGTGAAATAACGAAGGAATAACATACAACTGGCCACGGAACAGCTGAGCAGCCAAAGCTGCACTTTCAGCTCCTATACACTGTGAAAGACACCTAAAATAACAATAACTTTGTCAATGTCCAAATATTTATGGACCTGACTCTGTGTGTGTGTGTGTGTGTGTGTGTGTGTTACCTGTTCTCCAGTCAGGTGCACAGTGATGAGCAGTGTTATTTGTAGTTGTGTGGTATGTGGTATTTATTTTATTCTTGGTTGTTGCTCATGTCTTGATATTTTGTGTTTGTCTTTGGTCTATGTGTATGCATGCATGTGTGTGTGTGTGTGTGTGTGTGTGTCCTTCAGGTTCTATGCTGCTTGTGTGGTTTTGGGCCTACAATTTCTTCATGACAATAAGATTGTATACAGGTAAGAAGTGATAAGTATTACTCAGAGTGACAGCACACACACACACACACACACACACGCACAATCTGAAAAATAAAAGGTCATGTCATTTCTTTAATAGGGATCTGAAGCTGGATAACTTGCTGCTGGACACTGAAGGCTTTGTGAAGATCGCTGACTTCGGCCTCTGCAAAGAGGGTGTGTACACACTGCTCTAAAAACACAAGCTGATTTGTGTTTCTTGTGGTTTTGTGTTGTGTGAGCTTTCTGACCATCACAGCTTTACAGCTTTTTTAATATATAGTAATGCCTGGTGAGCAATATGTGTACCTGTGTAATTCCCATTGTAGAGTTGTAAGATACTGCAAATTATTTGTCAGAAATAAAAAACTTGTTGTGCTCTTATAGGAAAATAATCAACAATGTGATGGCATGATGAAGCGGAGTTACTGTTACCATCCTGAAGTTGGTTATTTTCCTATAACAGCATGTCCCAAAGTGCTTTATTCCTCTTATACCACAGCAATTTGCCAACGCTCACAGCTTATTTATTAGAGAGCGACACATAATTAGTTAGGATTAGTTAGTTCCTGTAATGACATTATAGCAGCTATAAACAGTCATTCCTTCACCAGCCTCTCTTCTTTTTCTCTCTTGAAGTTAGTAAGACAAAAAAAAAACGCAGCTTGTCATGTTGCCGAGAAACCACAAAGCACAAAACTCCTCTGTCCTGAAGCTGTAAATTAATGTTACAGCTTTACCGCTGACTGTTACAAAGCACCGACACTGGAGACTCCTTCCATAAATGTTTAATAAACATCTCCTTACAGAAAATAACAATAAATAAAATAATAAGAAAAAAAATTTTATTTGTTAAATAACAAAGAAAAATAACTTTTTTTATCACCTTATTATTAGACTTAGATTATGTGGAGCGTCCTCTGTACAAGTCCCTGTTTGAGCTGTTACTATAGAAACGATAAAGTATCAGAATGAGCGCATTAATAGAAACACACTACTGCGAAAGGTGCTGATGTAGAAAATGAATCAGAGCCTTCTGACCAATCAGATTCAGGAATACAACAGAGCTGTTGTTTAATTATTCTGTAGTATTTTCTAATATCAGGACTCCTCTAATGTAGATCCGATAAAAATGCATTTACAGTTATAAATTAATAAAGAACAGAATGAGAACATTTCTGTGGGTTTATTTACTTAAATTTAGCTAAATATGAAAATGAGGAAACAAAATCTAACCCAATCTAACCGAAAATAACAGACTCTTCTCATTGTGATGTTGTTCACCTCCACCCCAGCTGTTATTTTCAGATTTCAGGACTCGTCTGAAATACTCCTGATACATATATTGTTGTCTTTTACACCAAAATAACACTTCAGTCAAATGCAGAGGGTAGAAGGATAAGTCTGGAGACAGGAGCTTCACAGTAGACGAATTGTATTTGCAGTGAAGTTCTTCAGATGGAGAAATACAGGAGTGTAGTCGGAGTTCTGTTTTGGCCATGTCACGCAACGTGTCACGCAACGTGTCTCCCTTCCTGTCTAACTAAACATCTACCCAATATATAACGTGTTTTTGGTTATTTATGCAATAACGCGTTCAGAGAGGCTTAGCTCATCGTACGACGAAAGGGTCTTCACGTAACAACATATACCACTTATCTATCTCCTTACGCATGTCCTGTCCACTCATCTTATGGCGAGACATATCAGGTCAGAACAGCGTGGTGCAGAAAACACTCACGAATAACAAGAATCAGCATAAAGAGAATAAACCAGATTTTAAGCAGAAGAGACAGTAAAGGAAAAATCAAATAATTCCACAGTATCATTTATTATACTACAGTGTAATGTACATTTATATCACACTACAACATCACTGTAGCATCTGTATATTAACATGTTAATGTAAATATATTAATATATGGATGACATTTTCTGATCAGACAGTTTCTTTCACTTTCTACTAAACGTCTCTCTCTCTCTCTCTCTCTCTCTTTCTCTCTCTCTGTAGGGATGGGGTATGGGGACAGGACCAGTACGTTCTGTGGTACTCCGGAGTTTTTGGCCCCAGAGGTTCTGACTGACACGTCGTACACGCGAGCGGTGGACTGGTGGGGGCTCGGGGTGCTCATCTACGAGATGCTGGTTGGAGAGGTTTGTGTGTGTGTGTGTGTGTGTGTTTGGTTATCCTGAATGTCACAAGAGTTGATGGAGTGGTTGGTGCACATGATAAATTAGCATGGGTTAGACCTCACCTCACCTCACAAGTCATTCTTGCCTTCTTTTTTTGCATCTAGACTATTATCAAGATTTAAACTTATAATCTCCTTAGAAATGATAAGTGAGAACCTTATACAGCTGCACCACCCCGGAGCCTCTTTTATTGTTTTTTTAAGCTCTTGCTGGTGTAGCGCCTTCATCCATCTCTGAATGCCTGACGGGCTGTGCTCCAAATCAAGTTTAAGATCATTAAGTGCTGACGTACTGAACATCCTGAGGGTAAACACAAGAGAATATAGTGCTCAGCGTTAAACCCATTACCTATAGCCCTGCTGTGTTAGCAGATTTTTAAAAAAATAACAGCTCATATTCCAGCTTTATCATCCAGCATTAATATTCATTAACAGTGATTAGTTATTTTATTATTTATAGGACTTTATCCTCAGTGCAGCTACCGAGACTCATTTTAAACGTATGCATATGTAAGGAGCTATATACGTGAGATTTATTAATAGAATAAGGATGAACAAAGTTTTTCACCATGGCTGTGCTGCATTCATCAGAAATGAAATAATCTTTATTACAAAATTATTATACGTTTTAAGTTAACAAAGGGAATTCTTGATTTCTGTAATTACTGAAGTCGAAAATGTCAATAAATTCAGGTCGTTTTCTACCACATTGCTGTTTAATGCTTGATTCTGATTGGTCAGAAGGAGTTGATTAGTTTTCTATCACAGCAGCTCTGACAGCAGCTGCAAATCACGGGTTTATATTAATGCGTTCGTTCTAATACGATACAGTTTCTATAGTAACAGCGACTTGTACAGTGGGCGGGTTAAAAAAATGTGTGTGCGCATTGATGTAGTGAAGAAGGCGTTTATTTAACATTTATGGAAGGAGTCTCCAGTGTCAGACCTTCGTAACAGTCAGACAGTTTTACTGTAACGTAAGTGTGTAACAGGAACTTGTTTCGTGGACGTTCCACAATGTAACTGTAAAAGGATAAAAAGTATTCTTCTGTAATAAATAAAAAGTGGAGTCATTGGACAAATTGCTGTGGTATCAGAGCAATAAAAACACTTCAGGACATGCTGCTATTGGAAAATAATCAACAGTAACGCTGCTTCACCACTGATTATCTTCCTATAACAGCATGCTGCAATGTGTTGTATTACTTACTTATCACATTTGACCAGGAGTATTAATTACACACATTAAACTAAACGCAATCGCGTGTGTGTGTGTGTGTGTGTAGTCTCCATTCCCAGGTGATGACGAGGAGGAGGTGTTTGACAGTATTGTCAATGATGAAGTACGTTACCCACGATTCCTTTCCACAGAGGCCATTAGCCTAATGAGACGGGTGAGCTTCCTCTCTCTCTCTCTCTCTCTCTCTCTCTCTCTCTCTCTTGTTGCTTGGATAAAGGTTGACTTAAACACATCAAAACCAACCATGTTGTAAAAAGATACAACCATTATACACTCCTGAACTCAGGGCCAGGTGTGTAAACAAAACAAAAAAACAAGATGACAAACAGCTGCTCAAATACCAGCTGAGAATTCTGGGAGGGCGTGGCCTAATATTCTAACACGCACGCCCGTTTGACATCCGTCTGTCCGAGACTCTCAGCGTGCGACCTCACTCAAGCAGAACGAATCCTAGATTTATCAACAACCCATTAATATAGTAAGCTACGCTCGCCATGTTAGCATTCGTCTGGTGATTTCTGAGGTTGTAGCTTATGTAAGTTATACTTAAGATTAGCCCCGCCTACTTCACTTGTGGAGAAATTCTGGTGAAGTTTAATCTAGACATTGGAGAACCACCAGTTTTTCTTGCATTCTACTGCAGATGTGGCCACAAGACCAACATTAACATCAACACTGATCACTAATGTGTAGCAGCAGCGTGGTTTAACGTGTTAGATATTCCACAAAGTGACATCAATAATTCATTTTTACTTTAAGCAAACAGAATTTTGGTAGATTTGGTAGACTTATAGTCAGGAAAATACATCTTTTTTTTTTTTATTACATTTTATTGTGTGTACACATTTTTTAAAATTAGACCAGAGTATAGGGACTGTATCATTAATGTATAATTCCAGTGAGTTAAATAGATGATCTGTAATTTTGGAGGATTAGTGGTTAGGATTTGTTTAGCAGAATTGACCGGCTGAATCTTTTCATTTCACTTCCCTCTCTCCTCGCTGGATGTGGTGGCTGGATCAGAAGTGTGTTTTAGGTCACTGGCTTGGTGTTCAGTGACTCACAGTCTGTGCTTTTTTTCCACAGACTCATCTTCTCATATTTTAATCCACAGAGCGAGAGCATAAGGCAAACAAAATGAACGTGACCTCACTGGCTGATTCATGAGGCCAGAGCGCACATACAAAAGTCTCTCTCTTATTTAACTCTCTCTCCCCAGGGCTCTGTGAGGTCATTCTGTTTATTATTGACTTATTATATCGAATGGGATTAATCCAAACCTCAATATAACCTCAAACTAATGTCAACTTGGACCTAATGTGTCATCAGTGGAAAGTTCAGGAATAGAAAGTTCTCCAGCTCTAATAAATAGACAAAATATGATTATATACAAATAATCTTCATGAAATCTGTAGTGTGGGTGTCCATAAAATTTTGTATTATTTTACATGGTGGTACAAAAAGTTTGAGAATGTCTAGTAAAGAGCACTGTGCAAATTAAACAACGTGGAGGGAAAAGGAGCCAAATGAATATGAAAAAGTTAAAATAAAATTAAAAAAAAAACATTTTTAGGGCTCTATGTATTGACACTATTTAAATAAATTGAATTCACATTTACTGTCAATGTACATATAATATACACAGATGTATTGTGTTAGGAAATCGTGTTTGTGGCTAGATAAGGGGCAGATTAACATCCCCTTCCCACTCGCTCCTAAAGGAATTCTGTCCAATCCCACTTGCCTGCACTATTTTTAGATAAACTTAGTTGTTTGTCAAAATATAACCACCTTATTCGTTTAAACCTCTGTGACCCTGACCAGGATAAATGGTGACGAACGCCATGTGTCCAGCCTCGTTTTGTTTTCTGTTTTCATCATGTCTCCGCCCCTGTCTTGTCATTGGTTTGTTTCCCAACTGTGTTCGCCTGTTCTGTGTTTAAATATGATTAGACTATACCTTGTTACGTCAAAGTATTAGCTTGTATTATTGTCATTAATTCCAAGCCTCGTTTTCTGTGTAGCACATATTTTCTAGTTATACACTTTCCTGGTTTACGCTGTTAGCTTTTTCCATCATTTCGGATTATGGATTATCTCTGTTTAACTTTTGATGCCTGATACCAAAGATCTGTGTTGTGATTCGCCCAAATAAAGCACATTTTTGCTGTGTAACTGGTGCAAACCAGAGAAAAAGTGCAATGCTGATACAAAATGGTGGTGTACAGCATACATAAAATCACATTAGATCTGATATAAAGTTGATTGTTTTTTTATAATAAATGAAGGCATATGAGAAATATCATTATCCTTATTATTCTTTGCTGTTTGGCTAGTTGTTTTGATTGACATGTCATTTCTGTGGGTTTTTTTTTTTTTGATTGACAGTTGCTAAGGAGGAACCCCGAGAGGAGGCTGGGCTCCACTGAAAGAGACGCGGAAGATGTGAAGAAGCAGCCGTTCTTTAGGGTGAGAAAACACCTCCTCTCTCAAAGTTTAATCAAACACCAGACTCTAAATCATTGTCCTCACAAAGGTGGGAAATTATCCCATATACACACGAGTGTGAACACACGTTATTGAACACTCACACATACGCACAACTGAAAAGACACGGGTAAGATGTGGAAGCCAGACGGTTATTTCTAAAATATGGACCTGAAATCTAGAAGTGAAATCTCTGCAGTTTTAATCATTTTTCAACTATTAATTCCAACTTTTGTGTGTATGTAATATGAAATCTGTGAAGAAAATACCCTAACTTTTCCATTTCCTGTTGAAGCAGGGTTAACTGGCCCGCATTTGGATATTAAAACCTCAGTGGCCATTCAGTTTTATGATGCAGTAACACACCTCTCATGTGTTTGATATTATAATTTCGAAACAGATTTTCATTTCCTTCTGTTTTTTTTTTTTTAGCACAAAATGTGCACTGACAGATTTCATACTTCTGCACTTTTCACACCAATCTTCATGTTGAAATGAATTTATTTTGAGGATTTTTATAAAGACTTGAAAGAGAATATAACAAACTCAATGTCAGTGGAGAAAACAAATACAGTATAGCGAGTATATAAAATCTAGAAAATATGTAGTAACTTGATAGTAATAGGTTTTATTTTTATGTTCAGCTTAGTTTCAGCTACTCGTTTTGTTTATTTTTACTAGTTAGCATTCTTTAGTTATATTTTAACATAACAGAAGTCAGATATCAAGTTTTTTTTTATTTTCATGTACCATTAGTGTATCATGTATCAGTACTGAAAGTGTATATATAAAATTATATATATATATATATATACACACACACACACACATATATATATATATATATATATATAATAATGCCATGGTGATTCTAATCAAGATAACTCACTCAAGTACTTAGACACAACTCTCTCTCTCTCTCTCTCTCTCTCTCTCTCTCTCTCTCTCTCTGTGTTTAGGATGTGGACTGGGAGGCCCTGCTGCAGAGGAAGGTGGTCCCTCCCTTCGTGCCCTCGTTAGGAGGGAAAGAGGATGTGAGTAACTTTGACGCGGAGTTCACGAGGGAGGTGCCCACTCTCACTCCGCCTCGCGAGCCCAGGACCCTGTCACGCAAAGACCAGGACTGTTTCAAAGACTTCGACTACATCTCGGACCTGTGCTAGGGTACAGAGAACAAGGGCTAAAGAAACACGGACCATACGCTGACCATATACTGTGACTGGGAGATTTGGGCTGTGTTCCAGTCCTCCTCAGATAGCCTTCCAGATGCTCCTTTTTCTCTGTGTAAGGCAGCAAAATAGGGGAGGATCGAGTCAGTGACTCAGAATCATGAAGGAGGCAAAACAGCACGTGACCTGTATATCAGTCACACTGTGTGTCACACTGCAGGGTCGAGAGAGGACAGGAGAGGAATTTAGGCTATCCATTTACATTACATGAAGATCACTGAAACAATTCGGGTATATAGAATAAGAGAGCTGCATGAGCTGCATCAACTCATCCCCATCCCATCCTCACACTCCCCGCCTCTGTCCAGATCTACATCTTCATACCTGCTCCAACCTCACACTCTCTGATTACATAACCTTATCTCTTCTGCTTTACACATGATTCTTTTCACTTTTCACCAGACTGCACAAAGCAGAAATGTCAAATATTTGACCTTGAAACTCTGAAACCCATTTTGTTCTGCCTGTCAGGCGTCCGTTTAGCACAAACACAAGGTCAAAACTGCTATTTTTGCTAAAAGTCCTGTCCCATTTCTTTTACTTAAAAGGCTCCTGAATAAATAAAACTGAATAATTGTTTTTGCAGCAAAAAAATAATAATAATAAGAGCTGAGTTTCTGAGTTTCTGCTCACAAGCAGCTTATTTAATATAAACAATTAGATAATAATTAGAGCTTACATTTAGAAGCATTATATAACTATATATACATATTAAGTTGCTCCCTTTTTCTATAGTGTGATTACTAAATTGAGCTGCTTCATGTAATTTGTGCTACTTGAAGTCGTCAGATTAATTGCATTTACAGCTTAGGTGGTAAATTTTGTGGCTCTGGAGAATTAAAATGTTGGCACGCGCATGCCATCCACAGTATTAGTGCAGGACTGTCGCAACATGGGTCTATTCAAAACAGAGACTGAACTCCGCCAGCTCAAGTAAAGCTCACCTACAGTTTCTTTAGATGAATAAAAATAAACCAAAACATGGGCAGAAATGTACTGAGTACAAACACAGTAGCTGCTGTAAATCCTGAGCCAGCTTTATGATTATGATTTCTTGTCTCTTGCAAGAAAAAGAAGAAAACTTTTATTAGTCTCTCCAGGTTTCTACACCAATTAATTAGCCAATCAGCAGCTGATCATGCTTTCAAATCTCTATATATCATCCCTTTCCAGCTCAAACAGGAGGGAGCTGTGATCTGGATAAACGAATCAGATTCCCCAGTTACTCTGTGTGGAATCCTCACCGTGAGGAGGATCTCTCGGATTTGATGAGTGTTGTATGAAGAGCAGGACTGTGATCCGCTGTGCTTGCAGCACAATCAGGAAAATAGACGCACATAGAAAACAGAACTTTAATCAAAAGGAATTGTTTACAAACATCACTTTTTTTTGCACAGTTTTGATGTCTGTGTTGAGAATGTGCAAAAAAAGTGACATTTATAAATGAATTCTTTACAAACATCACTTTTTTCTGCACAGTTTTGATGTCTGTGTTGAGAATGTGTGAAAAAAGTGACATTTATAAATGAATTCTTTACAAACGTCACTTTTTTTCTGCACATTTCTGATGTCTGTGTTGAGAATGTGTGAAAAAAGTGACATTTATAAATGAATTCTTTACAAACGTCACTTTTTTCTGCACAGTTTTGATGTCTGTGTTGAGAATGTGTGAAAAAAGTGACATTTATAAATGAATTCTTTACAAACATCACTTTTTTCTGCACAGTTTTGATGTCTGTGTTGAGAATGTGTGAAAAAAGTGACATTTATAAATGAATTCTTTACAAACGTCACTTTTTTTCTGCACATTTCTGATGTCTGTGTTGAGAATGTGTGAAAAAAGTGACATTTATAAATGAATTCTTTACAAACGTCACTTTTTTTCTGCACATTTCTGATGTCTGTGTTGAGAATGTGCGAAAAAAGTGACATTTATAAATGAATTCTTTGCGAACGTCACTTTTTTTCTGCACATTTCTGATGTCTGTGTTGAGAATGTGCGAAAAAAGTGACATTTATAAATGAATTCTTTACAAACGTCACTTTTTTTCTGCACATTTCTGATGTCTGTGTTGAGAATGTGCGAAAAAAGTGACATTTATAAATGAATTCTTTGCGAACGTCACTTTTGTTCTGCACATTTCTGATGTCTGTGTTGAGAATGTGTGAAAAAAGTGACATTTATAAATGAATTCTTTACAAATGTCACTTTTTTTCTGCACATTTCTGATGTCTGTGTTGAGAATCCCCATCCTGGTCCAAGGCAAGTTGAGGAGAAGTGAAGTCTGCTCTGTACAGTAAAATGTGTCGTCTCTTTGTGGAACTAGTTCATAAATGTTGTAGTTTTGAATTGCTGCAGTGTTAAAAACAAAAGCCTCTCCTCCTTCGTCTTGTCGCTGATTTTTTTTTTACATTTTATCCCCATATACAAGAATAAGCACAGTGTTGCGGCTGTCCTCGTTCCCCTGCAGCTCTCGATGTAGCAGCACCATGTAGTCAAACGTGTCTCCATTTATTGCCTCATCCGGAACTCGGCTTGTCCTTCCTCTCTCCTCCTCCGCCACCCTTTTCATCTGCTCGAGCTCAGGATGTTGGGCTCAAAGTGCTGTGATACACGCGCACACACACACACACACACACACACACTCACACACACACACCACAGGAGGGAGCCAGAACACACTTTATCTCATAACATTAACACCATTCAGATGTGAACCTGACCAGTACGGGACCGTAAAGAGTGAGAGTGAGTGAGAGAGAGAGAGAGAGAGAGAGAGAGTGTATTTGTGTGTGTGTGTGTGTTTGCAAAATCCACACCTTTACTTTCTTTGTTAAAAAAAAAAAATGTGAGTTTATGTGACTTAAGTTTCATCTGCCAGCTGTGATGTCATAACCTCGTCTGGGTCATGGGGTTTAACTTAAAATAAATCAATAAATAAATAAATTACAAAGTCTGTGGCTGGTTTAATTAATGCAACGCTTAAGGAATACACACATTTGTAGGCCTCATTAAAACACACTCACTACGAAACTAGTAAACACACAGAAACAAAGTACGTACAGATAATGCTGTTAAAATAAATTCCTCAGACAAATGTTGAAAAAGATTTTGATGATAGAAGTAGCTCTCATCTGTCTGATTTATGGGAAAAAAGGTTATTCCTCTTTATAAAGATACGTTCTATCTCTTTAAAAAGGTTATTCCTAAGTACCTGACTATTAAAAAATTTGTCTAGATCACTCCAGTGTCACTAAACCTGTAGCACTTGATTTGTTCATGTAAGTTTTATGGAAGGAGTCTCCAGTGTCAGCGCTTTGTAACAGTCAGAGGTAAAGCAGTAACTTTAAGTTTTCCTACATCTTCAGGACAGAGGAGATTACGCTTAGTTTTTTTCCTGTAACATGACACACTGCAGATGCTGATTTTTTGGGTTATTTTGCTAGAGAAAGAGAGAAGCTAGTGAGGGAATGACTGTTTATAGCTACTATAATGTAACTGAGAACAGGAACTGACTTCCTTTGTGGATATTCCACAACATTAAATGTAACTATAGACTTTTTTAAAAAAAGTATCACTCTTTAGTTGATTAAAAATGAGGAACACTTTGGGACATGTTGCTGTAATAGGAAAATAATCAACTAACATGCTAACATGGTAACTGGTAACAACTGGCAGTAACAGTAGCTTCACACCACCCCGTCTTTAATTATTTTCCTGTAACAGCAAGAGTTTTATTCCAAGCGTGACTCATAGGCATAAGTCTGTCTTGTTGGCCATCTTCAGAAAAAAGCATTATTGCTTAGCCAGTATTGTCAGTATTTTTTCCTTTACGTGTTTCATTTCACATACAAAATAAACAGACAAAAGCATGATGTCATTACTGCAGATTTCTAAAAATTTGCACAAGCCAACGTTACTGATGATTAAAGATTGGGGGTTTAGGGTTGGCAGTGTAGTTTGTTGTGTGAGGGTGGTGTTGCGGAAATAAAGCAGTCCAACACGTGAGAATGACTGACAGTGTACGTGCCCTGTAGTGAGAAAAATGCCTGCGTGGAACACAACGTTCTTCATTCTCACGTCCTTTAAAAGCTTCCTGTCAGTCCCACGTCCTGTTCCTGCACAACCACATTTTACCTGCTCTGTGCTTCTGCGGAGCCAGATTTCTGACAGACAGAGAGAGGAGAGCAAACAGTCTGTAAGCAAACAGAAAAAAATTCAGTGTACCCAGTTTACACCAAATGTAGTCCATCACACACACACACACACACACTAAAGCAAATGGAAACATTTTGAATTATGGTAAATGTATCTCATTTCTAATTTTATTATTGTATCTAATCTAGTTTCATATTATGAGATAATAAAAATAATATATGATTATTAAATCTGTTCCTAGCTTGAAGTGTCCTGGCAGATAATTTTGATAATTTTATTTGTTTATTTCAACCACTTAAAAAGATGCAAAATTATCAACAAAATAAAACCATTCCATGGTTGAAATTAATACAGAATGTCCAGAAATTGTCTTAAAACTCTTAATATTTGTTTTATTATAATCTCATAATATGAAATGTTTGATAGTTGTGTCTATATTCATGATATTTTTACTTGCATTGAAGTGAAGTGCAGTGAAGCCAAGGCAGGTTTGTTGTCTGAAGTTTGTTTCTTTACAAAGTTTTGCACTGGTGCTATGATGCTAATGAAGCTAACAGGTAAAAGAAGTTTGTTGCCTCCATTTTAATTTAAGGTTTCACAGAGCTAAAAGTTTTTATTTCCATCTTGTCTTATTTCCCTCTTGAAGCTATTAAATCAGACGTTCAAATGGACTCCTGTGTTTACTAGAACATTCTGCATGATTGGTGGGAGGAGATGATGCTAAGTGTAAGTACAGTGCCATTTCAGTCATACTGAGTTTTTTCCTCAGTGATTTAACAACATATCTGAGGGAGATGCTGACATTCAGAGTAGTTTTGTCTGGTTTTTGTCGTCACTACACCATTACAATGTTTGTATAAAAGACTTTGCGACTTTGAGCGAGCTAGCTAATTCATCTGCCTCAGGCATTCATCTTTCACCGTTGCCTAGCAACAGTGTTCTCACAGCGAACGTGCCGTATTTTTTCCCTGAGTAGATTTCGAGACGTTCTGTTTGAATGCACTAACAATATATTTTCAATTTGATCTGTAGAATTTAATTTGAAATGTTTGTAAATATAAATCATTTAGAATGCAAAAGATTGAAATAATTTTAAATTGACAGAAGTGTTTATGTACAAACAGTGTTGAGTTTGTGCTGATTTCGACATGCAGTTTGCACAATGCTAAACTACTAGCTTTAGGAGCTGATGTTTTCTCTCAGCTCCAACTTCTCAAAATGGCTATTCCATTAGCAGTAGATGTTAAGTGTAATTACAATGTAATTTGTCTTTTCTGAATGAAATATTGATATTCCAAATGGGTTTGTTTTGTTTTTACACCTTTGAAGACAACATTTATTATCAATATGTTCAATCAGATGTGCAAAAGATCTATTTTTATGATTAAATTTTGAGTTGACTTTTATCATCGACATGTTGGTCTATTTTCGCTTTGGTTAACAGCTTCCTACGTTGCCCACAACGCCGTTTGACTGCTAGCTGATAGCGATACGCCTACGATCGACTCGAGGTTGCAGCTTGTAATTCCCAACCTCCAACCAGGAAAAGCCAAAAACACCCCTCAACTCGAAATTCCTACTCATCACCTTGGGGTATTCTTCTCAACTCCGAGTTCCTTTCCAGTTTACAGAGTGACGTCAAATCAACATGGCCGCTCATAGCATAAACAGTAAACAGTGCAGCACTTATTACCTTGAAATGAGTTATACCCTACAGTATATACAAGTATTTTATTTAGAGCAATCAACATACAGAAATATTTGCTTGTTAAATCTATAAGACAGACTCCACAGATCGCTGTTTTGAGGAGGAAAATATCACGACTCATCACAGTTAGCTGGCTAGCATGTTGCTAACAAAAGACCAACATGGAGGCGTGCATATGTTCATATGTGGAATGGACTGAGGTCCAAAATAAAAATAATTCCAACCTGCTAATTACTGCTTATGAGGTACGTTGAATGCAGCATTAGCGCTTACTTTATCTCTACCTAAAGAGAGCGATGCAGCGGCGCTTTAGTCTGTCCATCTCTCTCTCACCTCCTTATCTGTACACTCTGCTCAGACCGATCAGCTTCCAAAGCTTCATGCTAATACGATCGTCATCGTGCTCATCATCTTGTAGACGGCTAACTAGCTGAGCCGAGTCTCTGCTGTAAATCAGCACGACTGCGTCGTATAGCTGCATTGCATTCTGGGACTTTTTTTTACACCAATGTCTGAACTGCATCTGGATTTCTCATTAATATGACGTTGAACATCGCTGGAAAATGGCGAGCGAGAAAATGAGCGCTTGGTCTTTTGTGTTAAGTCTGATCACCATTGTAATTACGCTAGCAGTAACAATGTCCCCTTGTGACATCAGCGTGACACGACTTCTCACAGGAGTAAACTGGTCGTGTTTTCAACTTCCCATGTTGAAACAATGGCGTCAGGAGTTCGTTTCCTATTTTACTGGTTTATTTAATTTAAAACTATGGACTTCTACTTTATAAAATGGTTTATTTACAAATAGAGTTACTGAGCCAAACAATGCTTAAAGCTTTTACTATAACGTTCTCATATCTGTTAGCTACATTAGCCTTGGAGATTCAGTGCCAAACTAAAGGACACACTGTGTGCTGTAACTACACTTCAGGTAAGTGGAAGTGTGCATTAATATTTTTTTTGCCAAATTAGTTTTCATTGTACAGATAGAAATAATACTTCTGTTGATTTTTTTTTATGACGACAGACATCTTATTCAGTAGGAATAAAAGAAAAGAGGAGAAGATGAGAGGTCTGGAGCCCTGATGTGTCTGATTATCACTGTGATGCAGGACGCAGGCGTGTGGCGATGGAGAGATGACGGAGACATGTCAGGATGCCCTCGTCAGCAGAACAACCTCAGCACTCAGTCCGGCTCTTTCTCGCTCGCTGTGCTGCTCTTTTCAAATCCAATTACAGTGAAAATTTGTGAGTCTGTATTTTTTTACTCTCCAGCCCTGGCAACTGCACCGCCACCGCGTTACACACAACAGGAGCTGCATTTCCAACCATTTTCACATCCTACCCCATTTTCATTTAAATAAATTTTAGAATTGTTTTTAGAAAAGCTTTTGGTTCATGTCTGATTCAAAGCATTACCTTTTTAATAGCTTCTCTTAGAAAAACAAAATCACCTGATTGGCTGTTTTCTTGTTTGGAGTGTTTTTGGGACACACAGAGTGCAGTTTTCCCTTCTGTTTCCCTTTCAGTGTTTAACATCTACGTTTAGATAGAAAAGACTTCTGCCTGCTGTGTGGTTTGTGTTTGCACTTTGAAACGCACAATGCAATCAGTCTGAAAGGTCAGTAACGCCAACAGAAATATCTGATGAGCGACGCAGATCTAAAAGCTCTGACTTCTGCACACAACCGATATAAAAGATTCAACAGGAATTAATAATATTAGTGGAATATAATGGTTCTAGCAACATGCATATCTCTTTATAAACAGACAGACAGAGAGACAGAGAGACAGACAGACAGCTTAGAGAGCAATGGTGGAACGTATAGCGTAAGAACAAATAAATCACACTGTTAAAATGTAAAAAGAACAAAAATGGCTCTAAAAGTATTATTATTATTATTATTATTATTATTATACAGTTTATTAAGTGTCTGACTCGAAGTCATAATTTAATAAAAAGTTTTGAAAAAGATTTTTTTTAAACTTTTTTATATGTAACTGTGATTGTCATTCTTTTTTCATCATTCCATCCCTTTTTTTCTCTTTATTTTAAGAAAAAGAAGGGAAAAATAATTGGATATTAAAATTGGATATTGGATAATAATTGGAAAAGAAGTGAAAATACATGAAAGAGGAAGAAAATTTACAATAAATAAAAAGGAAAGAGATAGAAAATTTACATTAAACTTTTACGCATTTTTTTCACCGCATCAACATGCACTCACACGAAGGTTTAAAAAAATCACGTTATGTCACGTTTCCCCATGTGACCCCCACGTCTGCGGGATTGTCTCTGCTTTCTCTAATGTGGTGTGTGAGAGATGAGACGTCCTCCACGATAGCCTTCTCCCTGGTCTTCTGATCTGTCTCCATGTTTTGTTTTCACAAGACAATCAAATCCTGATAGATAAAATCCAAAAACTTGCTTTACATGATTCAGGCCCAAATATTCTGTTTCACGTGAACATACGTCTCACTGCAGGAGAAAAATGCATTCAAATTGTCCTTCCACATTCTCTTTAACTGTTCATAGACCAGCTTTCAATCACTACTGTAAATTCAAACATTAAGAGTGGACGTGATGCTCACGCTGCGTCATCGCTGCTTCACATTAATGTATCACAAATACACTGCAATTCAGCAGACATGTAGAATCTGATCTCACACCTCTATACCTTCAGAGAACAGCGCAGTCACGCTCCTAAACCTATTACTGTGTGATACACTTCAGACATTTATCACAGAGCAGAACATCGCTGTGTAATGTTGGTTTTTCAGGTTTTTTTCTTCTGTTAGTGGTCTGATGTTGGTTTTTCTCTCTTTATAACCAGCATTTCTAACAAAGTCTGCTTTTTTGAGGGAAGAAATTGATTGAACACACACACACACACAGCCAGACTACATCTCCTTCTCTCTTTCTCTTTCTCTCTCAATGTTTCTCTTGCTGTTTATAATTGCCCTGTTAATGTGGTATAATTGTTCTGTTTACCTGCTCGTCCACAAGAACCGCGAATAACGTCTACTCCAGTTCTGCCCTGTGAACCCACTATACACCGCACATCACCTGCCCTCCCACATCTGCTCTTCACTTTCCTTTTATGGTCGCAGTTTCCTGTCCCTGTTACGCCTTATGCTTTCTGTGGATTGGCTGCAACTGTTTCTTGTTTTCCACTTACTTTATTTGGTCATATCTGCATGGATTATAGAATCGTCTTGGTTTTTGCTAACCTGAATTTTAAATTTTAATCAGAAAGGAGGCATTTTGCATATTCTTAATGTGGATGCTTTAATAAAAACAAATCAAAAGTTTAGCACACATGTACCTTAACTTAACTAGGTGTGGCTGTTCTGCTCTTCCATGCATTATTCCATGCATCACACTAGATAAATAACTGAAAGTAATATCACCACCTGCTGCATATTTCTGCTCAGTACAATGCAGATTGTACGCAACTGTACCCATGAGACACACACCCAATCAGAATCCAGCAGCATTGAACACAACCAACGTCCTGTGCCATTCTTTGTTTCTAGTTGTTCTACACAAAAGATGCCATATTGAAGATCATGATTTTTCAACACATTTGCCTTAAACTTAGTGGAAGCTGCTGAATTTGTCAGTCGATCTTTTGAACGGATGTGTTTAGACTGTTTAACCCTTTCTCACAGTACACTGGCGTCCGAAATCGACTTATTGGACATTTTCAATCAGTATAAACAAATGAATTATTTTATCGCCGCAAGTCTGTAGCTCTGTAGATAAGATTAGTCAGGACACTGTTGGGTTTCTGTGTATAGAGTATTGTGATTCTGTGTTTAGCTGCTGGTGAGCAGGGCGATGGGAAAGGGGAGGGGTGTGAGCCCCCTGCCGGGGAAACAATTCACACTTCTCCACAATAACACTGGTACAGAGATAAAACAGACAGCACAACTAAAGCTTTTCTGATAGTAAAACACCATATACAACTGCCACAATAAAATTATAATATTTAAATCTGCTAGGAAAAACTGCAAATTCTTAAAGCCCTGAGTGTCTACTTTCATATGAGCCATTAATGACTTCTGTAGACTGTGACATCGCAAATAAATTCAGTACTGAACACGGGCACACCAAAGCAGGTGCAAATTCCATTCTAAAAAGATTTAATACACCAATGAGCCTGACTAGCCGTAGAGGACAATACTGCAGTCCGTGGATAAATCAGGACATGAGAAAGAAGACTGCTGGTCACCTACAGAGCTAAATTTCGAATGTGTCCTTCCACATTTAATTACCCAGGTGCATGTAAGGATTACAACAAAATGATTCAAAATGATTCAAGATTCAAGATTCAAAGCGTTTATTGTCATGTGCACAGTGAGGAAACCAAGTTTCCCTGAACAATGAAATTCTTCCTTTGCTGTCCACATTGAATGCCAAGATAACAGAACTATATAGAAATAAAAAATAAAAACAGACATGCACATACATACAAACAAACATAATAAAGTGTAGACTATGTTACAGAAGTAGAAATATAGATTATATATATAGAAATATAGACTATGTACATCTGTATGTGTGAGTGTGCAATGTTGACTTGTGCATATGAAGTATATCTCTATGTGCAATATTGACTTATGTACAAAACAATACAATACAAATACAAAAACAAAAACAGTAGTACAGTAGCCTGTAGTAAATTGAGTGCAACAATGGGGCGTGATTTTATAGGAAGTGTTTCATTCCTCTTATACCACTGCAATTTTCCAACAATTACAATGAAGTTTATTTAATTGCATAATTGTGTAAGTATATAATTAAAGAATGACAGACGCTTATTAATTATAGAACATAATCTAGATACTTTTCATCATTAAGACTCGGCATAATTCTGTATTCAACTGGTAGAAATGGACTTCCACGAACATGATATCTAAACTGCAGATTTACCCATGCAGTGTTACCATGTGTGATAAATTCTTAAATTCTGCTACAAGACAAATATATAATCAAAATAACGTTATTTCTGTGATAAACGACTGAAGGCTGAACGATGAATGCTGCTTTTAAAAATATTCTATATCGCACCATTACTGATAGATTTCCTAACTTTTTATTTTTGATATTAATTGATAGCATTAATGACGATTGCCCACTGAGATTCTTGAACTATCCATTCCTGATAAAAAATAAACACATCTTCCTCATGACCACATTAAAGTAAATCCAAGGTTCAGCTGGTTCAATGTCAGAGATTAAAACCATTTTTCTCTTTTTTTTTTTTTTTTCAAAAGCTTCATCATTGAACATCTATAGACCAATCTCCAGAAATATCCTGAGATAATAGATAATAGAATTTGTGTTCATCTTCTTAAGGAAATTCTGCTCAACATTTTAGTTAGTTAAATGGATTGTTGGGTTAATATGACTCAGCGTTGCTGGAATGTTAATAAAGAAAGCAGAGGACTGCGTGTGCTCCAGACGATACATGAGTGGTGAAGGCCTGCTGACCACTCAAGCAGAACAGATAGTTAGCGACTTCCTTGAGTTCATCCTTCCGATGATTTTAAAAAAGAAGACCACATTCCAAAAAGAGAAACAACTCAGATGGTATTTATGATATTTAAAGTTTGTTTATCATATTGCTGCCAAAATTGAGAACATAACAAGGACATTGGAAGTAGCAGACTTTCTGCTTTAGCATCACCTCCTTGCTTTTGGAGTTAAAAGAAAACTCTTCATCAGAGTGAAAATTCTGCAATGTGTACACTTGATCCAGATTGAACAAAGTTCCTGAAAGAATTATTTGTACCTATGACGTGTGGCAGTCTGGAAAAACCCATCAGAGAGCGCTGTGGCTGAATTCTGGCAAACAGCTGAGTTTGGATCAAGTAATATACTTTCACATCTCTAGAAAAAAAAAAATTTAATATATTATACCAAAATGACATAAAGACCTCTGACCTCTCTCATCAGCAAGGTGTTTCCACTCACAGAACTGCTGCTCACTGATTGTTTTTTTAGACAATAGAGTTTAGACAAACTCTAGAGACTGCAGTTTCTAAAATACTCAAACCACTAGACGTGAGGAGGGGATACACCCTGGATGAGACCATGCACACACACATTCACACACTCATTCACACCTAGGGGTAAGTTACACTGAAAAAAATACTAGAGGGAGATTTACTCAAGAAAAGCATGGTAAAAATTATGGTCAATTTAACTAAGCACATTTCAAGTAATGTTTACATGGCACCAAGGATTATTCTCATAAAAAAGTATGTGAATTTAACTAGCATACTTCATGTAAGAAAGCTCAAATGAACTACATAACTACAAAAACACTGTAAAAAATACACATCATCTCTAAAGTTATCTTTAGTACTTATCTTTAGCCACAAACACCTTAAAAGTTTCCAAACAGAAGTAGCTCTCCAATGGATAAGAGCACTTCCATCAGCCTTCACGCAGACTGAACTGGCACAACCCAAGATGACTATTTAACTGACTTGTGCACACACACTTGATCTTTCAAAACATGCCATGAAAGAATAGCCTTAGTCCTTAAAGCCAGTATAACACAAGAAATATTAAAAACAATCCATCCATAAAGCTTAAAATTAAATCAGTTTAAAGTTCTGCAAATGTATATGCAAATCTAGTTCAAAAGCCACACCCCACTTTAGAACCCTGTACAGTAAACGAAATATACTTACTTACTTACTGCATATTTACATAAATTGATTTAGTACTAATTAACATCTCTACTAATTCTAATTTTTTTTTTTTTTTGTATAAAAATCACAGATTTGTTTTTGTCACATTTACTGAACCATTGAATCTGTTTTTTTCAGTGCAGAGCAAATGTTTATGGACAGTCAGAGGACACCAGAAAACCCAGAGGAAACCCAGATGGACATACAGACAACAAGTAGAGAAACTCCACACTGAGTGTAACCCGAACTCAGGACCCTGGAGCTGTGAGGCAGCAACGTGACCTGCTGCGCTACCTTACTGTCAGAGCATTACACTCAATAATACAGTTCCTTTTTTTAACTTTATTACTCCCTAAATACTGTATGTACATTTTCCTTTTGTAAACTTCTAAACACCTTTACGAGACAGAAAAGAAATAAGAATGGATTGGCGCTGTATAATATCATGGAATATCATAATTTTCTTTAGAATGTACAATCTTCAGATGCAAAAATAGTCCCACACATGTAGAATGGCTAGAATGTACTATACATAGCACATCATATTATATATATATATATATATATATATATATATATATATATATATATATAAATAACATTTCACAGCACAGAAACCATCATCATAGTGAGTTACTTTACAGTGCCAGCCAGCAACCATAATTAGCATTTAAAGACAACATATACACACATTTGACAGCAAAAAAAAAAAAAACTGAACTTAGCAATCCTTCTGACTCTTATATGTGAACATAAATAAAACCTGAGTCCTGTATGGAGCTGTAATTAGTGGCCATCTTCTACTCGTATTGTCTGCTCTTTCCTGTTATTTCTCGGCCCCTTTTCCACAAACCTGCTCCCATTTTCTCAAAAACTATAACCGAGTCTTAAATCACATGCTATGTTTTATTCTACATATAGAATAGAATAGATATACAGTATGATGATTCATAGACGTTATGGTGTGTTTAAGCAGAGCAACATGAACAAGGATAGAAGAGTAAAAAGTGATTGATGATGGACTCAGTTGCCAAACAGATGAAGTGGGAAGTGATCTACTTAGTCCCGCCCCTTCCCATAGCGTATGATGGGACACATTAGCGCAAAAAGTGTCTATCACTCCACATTTCATTATACACAGTCACATCATTCTGCAAACTGTTTATAGCAAATAAAATAATCATTACACAAGATGAACATGTTATTATTTATACGTTTCAAAGTTACTGAACTGAACTTTTACTGTAATAACTAAATAATATCATAAATAATAACTAATAACAAATCTAAATAATCATAGTAACTGAATATTATATCAAGAGTTGATCATGACTGATATACGGTGAGGGGAAATTAATATCCAGATGCTTTTGTTTTTGTTATTTAATATCCTTTCAGTGCATATATCCCCTTCATATTTACACACATAATGCCTTTTGACTTGGTACTTATAAATATGAACAAAACAGTATATATTCATAAGCATAAACAAAGATATGTTTAAAAAATTGATAGCAAAAAAAGTACATGTAAAAGTTCCATAAATATAAATGCTGCAAAAAAAAAAGTTCTCATGCAAACTGCAAGTTGCCACTGGATGGGAAGATTTCATGCAACAAGTAGCAATCATGTCAAAGGTAAAGGATCTTCCTAAAGTTCTCAGATATTACTATATTACTGTAATATATACTATATTACTAAACAGCGCTGGAATGGAACAAGCTACAGAGCCATAGCAAAGATCTTGTCCCTCTCAATACAATTAATTCAATAATTTGCAGGTCCAAGGGTCAGGGAACCAGATATAGTCTTCCCCGGACAGGTGAACCAGGCAAGATTTCACACCTCGCTCTCAGACTAATGATAAGGGAGGTAAGAGAGAAGCAGCAATCACATGAAAAGAGTTGCAGGACGACCTGAAAGCAGCAGGAACAACAGTTACACAGAGAACAATATGCAATGAACTGCACCGCAATCATCTCTGGTCCTCCACCTCACACTAAACTCCTCCAGAGATGCACGTCTGCAAGCATTTAGACAAATCAGAACTCTTTTGGAACAATATACTCTGGTCAGATGAAATAATTCAGCTCGTCACGTTTGGAGAAAGAAGGTTTGTGCGTATGATCCCAAGAACACCAAGAACACCATCAGCATCATGACATGGAGCTGCTTCTCTGCTGAGGTTTTAAACATCATCCAGAGAAACCTCCAATGAATGGAGCGATGCACCTGGACATGTCAGAGGAGAATTTATTCTCATCAGCCAAGAAACTGAGGCTGGGGAGAAGACGGAGGTTTCAACCAGACAGCGACCCCAAACACACAGCCAAAATAACTCACGACTGGTTTCTAAAAAACAAGAGTTAAGATCAGGTCTCCTGATTTAAATCCCATAAACAGATTTATGGAGGACTTTCGCAGGAACCTGCGAGTCCATTATAGGGACCCTCGTATCCTCGGGGAACTGAAGATGATTTGCTGAGAGGAATGAGCTAAGACTGAAGCACAATGCTGCAAAAAAGCGAACTGCTTCTGACTGGAGACGACTCGCAGCCATAATCACCAACAACAGCTTTGCAACAAAGTACTAATGTCAAGTTCGAATGCTTTTTTCCCTATTGCTTAGTTTTTAAACATATCTTTGTTTATGTATATTTGTGCAAAGTCAAAAGATATTATGTGTGTAAATATGAAAAGTGTCTGAACACACACACACACACACACACACATATATATATATATATATATATATATATAATGTATGAAAGTTCTCCTTGTTTAAAGTTTAAGCTCCCCTGATCTATATTCCGTCAATCATCCTCAAACTCCGCCCCTACTTGCATGTTAAGCCCCGCCCCTTTCCGTTTCCAGATAAACTTTTTCCTCTCTGTATCTTTCTCAGCTCCATACACTCTGATTTTCTCTCTCCTCTACTGCGCACTAAACATGATTTTTTATATTTTTTTTTTACTTTGATCAGTGTCTCCGGGTCTCAGAGTGAACTGAGAGGGTGTGTGAGGGTGCACAGAGTCAGCGAGAGAGTGTGTGTGTGTGTGTGTGTGTGAGTGTGTGTGAGAGAGAGAGTGTGTGTGTGTCTGTGTGTGTGAGAGAGAGAGAGAGAGAGTGAGTGTGTGTGTGTGTGTGTGTGAGAGAGAGAGAGTGTGTGTGTGTGTGTGTGTGTGTGTATGTGTCCTCATACTTAAATATGCGGCGTCTGCACGGAGCCCTTAAAGCTGATTCCTCGCGCGCCGGTGATGTCATTTGGGACCACCGATCGACACAGGTGGGTGTATCCAACACACACACACACACACACACACAGTAACTCCGAAACTGCTGTAGCTTGTTTAAGAGAATAAACATGTGGAATGATGAATGCAGTGTGTTGTTTTGTAAAGTTCACTTCATGGCGCTACTTTGGCGGTTTTGGATGCAGACATGATGGAAACTGCGCTATTAATAACCCGCTAATAAAGTCACACTCAGTGGTTTACAGCTGCATTTCCTCAGAATACTCATCTGTCTTTATCAGTCATTAATTTGTGTGACTTTTGGGCATGTTTCTGAGTTATTACACTGCGCCTGTTTTCTCTACTCATTACATTTTGGAGTTTTTTTTATTAGTTTTGTGTTGCAGTTGTTTGTTTGTTTTTGTTTGTTGTTGTTTTGATGCCTTCTTGTAATGCTTTATTGTCCTGTGTCTCTGGAAGCCTTGTTTGCTCAGCTACATGATTAGTCTTATCAGGTCATTTCCTATCTATAGTGTATAATATTGAAATGCAGGACAACATGGAAGGTGTTTTCCAGGTTAGAGCTGCTTTACAGTTTACTTCATGACCCTGTGGATGTGATGATGTGCTGCTGTAATGGTGTACCATGATAACATGCTGTGCTCTACAAGACTTTAACAGTGTATTCTGGTTTTTAATTCCTGAAGCACGCCACAGTGACGGTGTGATAACAGGTTGTGATGTGATTATGTTTCACCCCTATGTGCCACGAATAGCAGACTGTGACCAGGGTCTGATCTGATTATTTACTTTCAGCAGTGTTGGTGAAGTCTCCTGCAGTGCAGTATTAACACTGTAACTCTGCAGATGGAGTTTAGCTCTGTCCCATAAGATCAGTCTTTCCACCTGACGATCCCAGGAACGTTAGCTCAGAGAGCTTAGTACAGGAACTCTAGTACAAAGACATAAGAAGAGTGACTTTAGGACAGGGATTTTAACCTTAGTAAAGGATCCTACACCAGAGACTTTACTGCAGAGACTTCAGTACAGGAACCTTAACACAAGAACTTTAGTACAGGAACTTTAGTACAGGAACTTTACTAAAGGGAACTTAGTACTTGGATTTTAGCCCAGGAACTTTATTTCCAGAGTCTTTACAACAGGAACCTTAGTAAAGGATCTTACACCAGAGACTTTACTGCAGAGACTTTAATACAGGAACCTTAACACAGGAACTTCAGTATAGGAACTTTAGCCCAGGATCTTTATTAAAGGGAACTTAGTACTTGGATTTTAGCCCAGGAACTTTATTTCCAGAGTCTTTACAACAGGAACCTTAGTAAAGGATCTTACACCAGAGACTTTACTGCAGAGACTTTAATACAGGAACCTTAACACAGGAACTTCAGTATAGGAACTTTAGCCCAGAACTTTACTAAAGGGAACTTAGTACTTGGATTTTAGCCCAGGAACTTTATTTCCTAGATCTTTACAAGAGGAACTCCAGGGACTTTAGCTCTGAAACTGTAGTACTGAAACTATAGCCCTAGAACTTCAGTACAGGGGCTTTAGTGCAAGATTTTAGTACAGTGGCATTAGCTCAGGCCAAGGACCTACATACAGAATCTTTAGCCCAATATCTTTACACCAGGAATTTAGTACATTTATTTCCGTACCGGGGCTCTATCTCAGGGAATTTCTCCCAGGAACTGCAGCACCAGAATTGTAGCCCAGAACTTAAGCTTAGGACCTTTAATACAGAGACTTTACTACCAGGGCTTTAGCTGAGGATCTTTATAACAGAAACCTTAGTACCAGGGCTTTAGCTGAGGATCTTTATAACAGAAACTTTAGTACCAGGACTTTAGCTGAGGATCTTTATAACAGAAACTTTACTACCAGGGCTTTAGCTGAGGATCTGTATAACAGAAACTTTAGTACCAGGGCTTTAGCTGAGGATCTGTATAACAGAAACTTTAGTACCAGGGCTTTAGCTGAGGATCTTTATAACAGGAACTTTAGTACCAGGGCTTTAGCCGAGGATCTTTATAACAGAAACTTTAGTACCAGGGCTTTAGTTGAGGATCTGTATAACAGGAACTTTGGTATGGTGTTTTAGTACCAAAGCTTCAGCCCAGGAAGTATAGTACTGGAACTCTAGCTCAGCAATTGTAGTCCGTGAAATTTAGTACCAGAACTTTATCCCATGACCTTTAATACAAGAACTTTAGTGCAAGATTTTTAGCCAAGAAACTTTAATCCAGAGACATCAGTACAGGAACTTTTTCTGAGAATCCTGAGAAACTAAGAAACCTAACACTACTCTAGCAGAGCCCTGGAACCCTGTATTGAACCAAGTACCCTGTGTCTAAGATCAAGCCCCAGGTTTGACCCACAGTGGAAAGCCGGGTTAATCAGACATCAGCGTCTGAGCCCCACTGAGACGCAGGAGACTGAAACACACTGCAGCTGATTCACATGGGGTGGGTTTTGTGGTGTTTTTGGAATTTAAAGTTTCGTTATGAACAACATAAAAACAAATGAGATATTCATTCTGTAGTCTAATTATTCTGTGTGTGTGTGTGTGTGTGTGTGTATGCATTTGTGTGTTTGTGTGTGTGTGTGTGTGAGAGGGAGGGAGGGCCTGCTCTGGACACTCCAGACAGCGTTGTTGCTTTTTGTCTTTCTTGACTTTGTGGAATGTAAGATTTCGTTATGAATTGCTCTTTGTCCTCCCTCTCTGTCTGAATCTTATTCTGTGTGTGTGTGTGTGTGTGTGTGTGTGACAGCATGTAACAGAAGTCCCCTGAAGCTGAACTCTTCTGGATAAAAGGGAAGAAGATGTCGCAGTCAGGGTGGGCTCTAATCTGTCTCCTTCTGTTCAGGGCAGGAACTGCAGGTATGGGGCAGGAGAGCAGGAGAAGAGCATTGTGTGTGTGTGTGTGTGTCTGTGTGTGTGTGTGTGTGTGTGTGTGTGTGTGTGAGTAAACTGAGGCTATATTGTCCTGTATTTTATGAGGAGTAGAATACAAAACTGTTTGTCTAATATCATACACCAGGTGAACTCACTAATTAGACTGATCTGATTAGGCGTGGCCTAATATTCTAATGAGCACTTGATTGACATCTCATTAGAGATGAGGCTACTAGCCTGCTACAGCACTCAAGCCAGACTAAACACAAAGGAACAGTCAGGGAGAATCAGGATTATTAAGCCCTTTTGCTTGTTAGTCTTCACTTGCTATCTTAAATTTTCATGCTAGTTTGCAGTTAGTTAGCAGTCGCCTGATAGTTTAGTCTTCACTCTCTAGTTTAGTATTCTCTCGCTAGTTTAGTCTTCATTTACTGTCTTAACTTTCTCTTGCTAGTTCATTTTTTACTTGCTAGCTTAGCTTTCACTTGCTATTTTATTCCTTATTCACCAGTTTAGTCTTCAATTTCTGTCTTAACCTTCTCTTGCTATTTTAGTCTTCACATACTACACATGCTAGCTTAGCATTCATTCATTAGTTTAGCCTTTATTCACTAGTATAGCTCTCCCTCAGTAGGTTACTCTTCGCTCACTATCTTAACTTTCTCTTGCTAGTTCAGTCTTCACTGTAGCTTAGCTTTTGCTTGCTATTTTAGTATTATCTTGCTAGCTTAGTTTAATTTCACTTGCTAGGTCTTTCAGGGACAAACGGAAGCAGTCTTTGTGATTGGTGAGGGTAAAATTTACGTGAATACAACTTTGGATGAGCTCCACCCACTTTACATCATTTCTTGTAAATTTCTTGTTGGAAAGTCAGTGCACCTTTTGTTTTGTTGTTCTTTTCATGTCTTTCTTTTCATTTGTATGTATTTTCATGAAAGAGACTAAATATCTGATTTTAAATTGAGTAGATCCTAACCTTATAGCAACAGGTTTTGCTGTGTATATTTCAGCGAGAAATCTTACAGATCAGGCCAGGAGAGGAGAGTGTGGTGTTAAAGACGCACGATGCAGCCAGGCACACCTCGGGAGTGTGTGTTAAAGAGTGTGTGTGTGAATAGGTTAGCATTTCACCGGGCAGTGCCACAGACACCTACGTGTGTATGAGTGCCGAGTCTGAGCCAGCGCCAGGCTTCTCTCTGAGCTCTCAGTCCTTCACCACAGAATAGTCTAGAGCTTTCACTCCAGCTCACCAAGATGAAATGGATTTCGAAATAATCATTTAAAGATGGAGTTGAAATGACTTAGAAGTCTGAATCAACACACCCAGTCTGAGTGCAGAGGCAGGTGTGTTACCTCAGGGTTGGAAATACACTGTACACACACACACACACACACACACAAACACACACACTCCAGCTTATGTAGAGTATTGGATCGCACTCAGAATGAAGCCTGCTGCTCTGTGAGTGTGAGTTTGGTGTGAGCATGTGTGAGTTTAGTGTGAGAGTGAGTGTGTGTGTGTGTGTTTGAGCTTGATGTGTGTATGAGTATTTGTGGTTTGGATTAAATGTATTCTTCTGTCTGTGAGCAGGTGAAGTGACGTTGCAGTGCGGAGTTTCTCCTGCAGGGGTGCTGCACCCTGTTCACGCTCAGCTCGAACGCTTCGAGGCGGGGCCAGGCTGCGCTGCCAGAGAGGGCGGAGCTAAAGAGACCCATGTGATCTCTGTGGCGAGACCTAATCACAGCACTGACAAACTGGTACAATTACCTGTCTGTCTGTCTGTCTGTCTGTCTGTCTATCTATCTATCTATCTATCTATCTATCTATCTATCTATCTATCTATCTCTCTCTCTTTCTCTCTAGGTGACGGTGGTTCTGAGGCCACTGTCTTACACATATCCTGTCCATCGCCCAGTCATTCTTGTACTGAGTTCCCAGCATGCCATGCACTGGGTTCTGGAGAGCGAGGGGCTGCCGGAGAATCTCCACGTGCTGGTGCAGGTAGGTGCTTTTATTTTGTGTGTGTATTTGTGTGTGTGCGCGCGTGTGTGCACATGTGTGTGTGCTGTATGAATTTTGCCCCAGTTATAAAAAGCCAAACGAAGGAATGGTCAGTGTTTGTTTGTGTTTGTGCGTGTGTGTGTTGTAGGTCTCAGCAAACTCCACACTGGAGAACGGGAGTGTGTCGGCTCGTGTCCATGCCATACCCTCATTGCCGTGGCGACCTCGTGCTCTACTGCGCTGGACTCTTCAGCGTCATGCAACCATCTCCTCCCTTACACACTCGGCCAGTGCCAACCGCGTTTACCTCCGCCTCGGGGAGGGTACACACACACACACACACACATATTTGTACATTAATATTTATCCACAGTGTAATTAGTGCAGTCTTCATGTTTTGTAGTCCCACTTCTATTTTCCTGACCCTCAGATCTCAGCATGCCGAGTGTGTGCCGCCTGCAGTCTCTTTTCCTCTCTCATAACTACATGGCATCCAAGCTGCAGGAACAGGAAGTGAATGGCTGCACTTCCTCAGAGAGACTCTCCAACCCGGAAGTGCACGTCGTCAAGCTGTGGTCTGCAGGCTCTGGACTCTGTGGGTGAGCTGGAGTGAACATACGATCCCAATTTTTTTAACTTATTCAATCATACTCAGTTTCTACCCATGAGCTAGTTGCCCTCTGTGGGTCAGCCGCTTTATGGCCTTAGCATACATCATGTGGAAATGATGTTCATCTGTCTTCTATGAATAATATGACATTCGCAAAGCAAACAGACATGCACATGGCAGTTGGGCAAACTCTCTGGGTGAACATGTTATGCAATCAAGCCTCTGATTGGTTGTTTCAAATGAGGCGTGTCCAGGAAGATTCATTCCAAGTTGGATGTAAACAAGTCGACCCAGTCAAATGTCAGAACAACTTGCTATGTCAGAACATACCAGCTGTCTTATTTCTCTTTTCTTTTTCTGCTTGTAAATATAGAACAAAATATGCAGTTCTTCGAGTGTTCTTAAATTTGTTTATCTATTTCCAACATCTCACCAACTCTACATTGTCATACTTTATGCTGTCAGCCCTTTGCCGCAGGCAGTCTTTTTCCTGTAGTTATGGAAATTATGAAATTTTAACCGCACTACATGCAGTAGTGGAGAACTCATAAATAATGCCCAGTATGAAATGACAGAGAGTATGCAAGCTCAGAAGCTCTTTTCGCTGATGCCATCTCCCAGTTGTGCTAAGGATGGGGCAAAGTTTGGAAAATGAGCTCCCTGAAACTGAAGAGTCTGAACTGCTCATCCATCAGGATGAACAATAGATCAGTAGAACTGCAAATGGTGTTGGACAACTTTCCACTCTTGTTTCAGCAGCAACCACGAAGAACCACTTTATTTCATCTATCCATCCGTTGTCTGAACTGCTTACGCTACACAGGGAACTCTGGGCACAAGGCAGGGACAGGATGCCAATCGCACACACACCCATTCACAATTTAGAGATACCAATCAGTCTACAACATGTGTCTTGGGGCTGGGGGAGGAAACCGGAGTACCCAGAGGAAACCCCTGAAGCACAGGGAGAACATGCAAGCTCTGCGCACACAGGGTAGAGGTAGGAATGTGAACCCCCAACCCTGGAGGTATGAGGCAAACGTGCTAACCACTAAATCACCATGCCACCATGTCACAGGGTACCAGTAAGGCTGGTCAGAGCTCTGAAGGAGGAGATCCCTGCCATGCTGGAGATGGAGGCCACAGATCAATCAGATACTACATAGAGCAGTCCAGAAGTACTTGCTCCAAAAATGGGTCACAATGGATCTGTTTAGGTTTTATCAAGGGGACAGAGCTAGAGTCACACATAGCAAAAGAATAGATAGATAGATAGATAGATTGATAGATAGATTTTTTTTGTCACAGCAGCAGACAATTACAGACATAACACATGACATTTGCAGACACCAGCTACTAACAAGACACACTTATCTGTAAGTCAGTAAGCATACATGGAGCATCTGCTTAAGGTACTTTGGAAAATCCATCAGACAGGCATCACCCTTGATATACAAAACAAGAAACCAGTTATTTGGGCTACCAGCTAGGTCAGGGACAAATCCAGCCCCAGATAGACGAGGTGGAGAAACAGGTAGGGTCATTTCTAGGACTTGAAGGCTAGTGATGTAGATACATTCCCCAAATTGCCACCCTTGCAGCACACCTGAACAATCTAATGAGAAAGATGACGAGTAACCCTGTAAAGTGGACAAGAGAGTGTGAGAGTGCATTTTGGGTTTTCATATGTGCTGTGTTTCAGAGCCACATCTTTGAAAAACGATTAATAGCACATAGATGTTTCCAGTGTGAGTATAGGGAATATTCTAGTACATAGTCTCCTAGTAGAGGAATGCTATAGCTCTTGAAACATGGTATTCAAGACATGTATAAATTTGGCCTAATGAAAAATGCTGGTTTATTTCAATCTGAAAAGAAATTGGTAAATTTTCCTTTGCATTGAGGGTATCTGAATTTTAACCCTTGAAAATTTGTGAAACCTGAGCCAATAGCGTGAACCCTTTTTCCTTGAAGAAGTGAAACAAACTGGATTATCAATGAGCTATCTCCCAACCAGCGGGAGAGAAAAAACCTACAGTGCCTGAGTGAACACCTCTATTGTGAAATAAGCCATTACATCTACAGCTGCTCAAGTACCCTCATATGCCAGGCAAACATGGGAATGCTAACTGTAGTCTCATATTTTGTTTCTTGCGCTCTTCTCAGGTCGTTACAGGTGGAGGTGTCTGTCTCTCTGCTGCCCCCGGTGGCTGATGCTGGGTGGTGTAATGTAGTGTTAGTGTTGAGCAGTGCTGCTCCAGTAAACTGGGCTCTTGTGACTCCGGGTCTCCGTGGCCACATCACAGTTCATGTGAGACGTCTCTGCCTTCAATGGAACTGCTTTTACTATCAAAATAACCACACTTTGTTAAGCTGACATTTGATTCCACGTCTCTCTCTCTCAGTCGTCTCACAGTGTGACGCCTCTTTATCCTCCCAAACCCGACCTCACCATGAGCAGCACCATCGTCCCTGACCTCCTTGCAACCCCTGACTTGCTCACCTGGGCCAATCAGAATGGCTATCCCTCTGTGATGTCGTACACAGAAGCTCATCTAGCCAATCGCCTTGTGATCAAGCTAAAAGGGGGCGGGGCAGGTAAGGCCAAAATCTTAGCCAGTCTGTATTTACCGCTGTGTTCCATGTCTCCTTACTGTCCAATGCATTTTAAATGGAGACACACTGATTGATTTGATTGTCGATATGATACAGAGGTCAATGCTCTGAGTATCACGTGATACCCAATACTGATGACCTTTCTCTTACTAGTCTTAAATTAGACTAGTAAAGCTTTTTATGATGTAAATTATATTTTTCTATACTCATCAGATGTCATACTTACAAAGTCTAAATTCAAACACAACAAACATTAGCCGTAGTTAGCTAGTTTGATCAATTTTTTTTCCAGGATTTCCCCATACAAGACAGTGTCTATGGCCTAAGCCATGACTACTATGAGTAAGTTATTTATATAAAAAAAAAAAAAAAACTTACCCAGAGAAACGATCCTTAATATTAATCTTTCTTAATTTGAAACTCAAAACTGTTTCTGAAACTCCCACTTTAATTGACCTGAAAGGACGCTCGTGTAAGTGAGTTTGGGAAGTTTGAGATTTATGATAATTCTCTGTACACACTCAGAAATAAAGGTTCCACACTGTACCACTGATTGTCTCTGATGTAGTACCATCCAAGTTAAATCTTTTGTAGTTGCATCTTGAAATGTGAACCTTGAACCTTTAAAGCCTAACTCTAAAAGGTACTTAAAAGTCCACCACAAGCACAGGCAGAGGATACACACTAAAAGTGCAAACGATGAACCTTAATGGTACTACATCAGCGACAAGGAAACATACACTTGGTACTTTTATTTCTGAGAGTGTACTGTTGCATTGCTTCCTCACTTTTCTTAATTTTTTTTATTGTCGTCGCTTGGCTGCAAGTTTACACAGTTGACTGCAATCCACCACATCGTCAGTCAGCCAATCAGATTTAAGATATACCATCCAGCCAATCCAAGCCATCTCACAGCATCCTACGTGTCGCTTACATTGTACAAAAGTTGTAATAATGCTGAAGTTCAGGGTTTGTTCATGTTAATTAATGCACTAAATAATGTCAATTTAAGAAACCTTAATGTAAAGTGCTACCCAATGTATAATATATGCAGTACTGTACAGAAGTCTTAGGCACATGGAAAAAAAAGGTGTAAAGCAAAGATGCTTTCAGAAATATTGTAATTAAATGTTTCTGCATAAGTAATATACCATAAAGAGCAGTAAACAGTAATAAACTAAACAAAGTGAACATTACTTTCATAAAAAGTAGTAGTCTCATTTACAGTGTGTGCAGTTTTATAAGGAAATGAGCTATAAGCCAAAGACTCTGACTTTCACACTCGCTTCTTATTTTTGCAGCGAAACCCAGCAGCCTTCATTATGTTTTTTCTGGTCTATTGTGTAATACGTTGCTTTCTTTACTGACACTGAAACATTTTTTCTGTAACAATTCATTTTTTGTTGGAAAAATAATGCTTGGAAATAGAAAATGTTTTTGTACTGACTCGATAATGCACAAGTCATAAAATAAACATCTATAACACAATTTGTACTTAAAAAATATATAGGGTGCATTAAGACTTTTGCACTGTACTGTACATAAAATCCATCAAATCCGGTGAAATCCAGTTCAAATATAGATCAAATCCAGGATCAGGTCCCATCCGTGTGCACAGATACAGTGGGTTGAAATGTGAGGATCACATGTAAGACACTCTGCAGCTCCACACACACACACACACACTGCTCACAGGACAGTATAATAAACACAGTGGACAGTGTGAGCAAATATGACCTTCAGCTGAGTGAAAATGTTTGGTGTTTTCTTAATTTCTGAAATTTCTGATCGGATTAAATGCACTGATGTCCTTCACAGGCTCCAGGCCAAAGTAAAACAATGTAGTCCATGTTATAAAGATAAAGGGGCGCTGCGCTGAAGCCTTTGATTTGTGTGATGTGGCTTGATGTGAAGCAGAGTTACTCTTATCACTGTTGCTAGCGTGTCCTGAAGTGTTTTATTCCTCTTATATCGCAGTGACATGCCAACAGTTGTGCCAAATACTGTGGACTGTCTGCGAGACAAGTTACTTCCTGCCATCACATACAGAATAGCAGCTATAAACAGTCCTTCCATCACCAGCCTCGTTTTTTTTCTCTCTTGAAGTCAATACAACAAAGAAATATGCAGTTTCTCGTGTTTCTGATAAACTGCAAGATGTTAACTTCTCAAGACTGTCCTTAAGGCTTCCGCGTGTCTGAAATCATAAAGTTCCTGATCTGATTAAATGCACTGATGTCCTTCACAGACTCCATGCTAATGTAAAACAATATGAAAATATTTTTAAAAGATAGACCATACACTTCTCTTCCTAGTCCATATTATGAAGATAAACGAGTGCTGAAGACCTTGATTAGTTCATTTAAACAGAAAAATAAACAGATTTTTCATAGATATAAGAAAAGGCAGTGATTATGAGACCGACTGTTTTTTTTTGTTTGTTTGTATTTTAGAGTGACATTTATGCAGCACAGTGTTAATAATGAAATAATAATATATAATAATGACTCGTGGATTTTAGGGTGTAGCAAAGGCTGTGTCTCAAATCACACCCTATGCACTATAGTCTTATACTTGAGGTGCAGGAAATCAAAACTGACTGACGTTTAATATCCTTGCAGTTAAGAATAAATTCTCTATCGCTTTCCACACACACACACACACACACACACACACACAGTGCAGGCTGTCAGGGAGGCGAAGGTGGAGGAGACTTGGCTGAGACACTGGCTGTCTCGTGAGGTCAGCGATGGTGTGGGCAGCAGGAAGGTCGTCAGCGTGCAGTGTGTGGATGGACGCCTCTCTGTCTCTGTGGATAAAAGCTCCTTACAGGTCAAACACTAACACACACACACACACACAGTTATCAGTATATCTTTAGCACGTCCATATTGTTTGTTTCGTCACTGTAATCAGGAATTGATAAAGCAGTGTGTTCTCAAACATGGCTTGTTTTTTTCTCTCTCTCTCTCACACACACACACACACACACACAAACACACATACACAGGCTCTGGCTCTGTCAGTTTCAGCGGTGACCCTGAGGGACCCTTCGTGCCAAGCACGGTCCAACGGGAGCCATTTCCTGTTGGCGTTTCCAGTCATTTCCTGTGGGACTGAAGGAGAGATGGAACAACATGGCAGAGAAGTGCAGTACAAAAACACGGTGAGAGAAACAGAGAGAAAGACAGACGGAGAGAGTGAGAGTGGGAGACAGAGTGAGAGTGGGAGAGACAGGCAGAGAAAGACACAGAGAGACAAAGAGAGAGAGAGTGAGAGACAGAGAGAGAAAGAACCAAGAAGAGACAGAGAGGGAGAGACAGATAGTGAGGCAGAGTGAGACAGAGAGGGGCACAGAGAAAGAGAAATAAAGAAAGAGAGACAAAGGGACACAGAGAAAGAGACACAGAGAGACAGAAAACAGAGACAGACGAAGAGATGGAGAGAGACAGATACAGAAAAAGAGAGACAGAAACAGAGACAGAATATGAGAGAGACAAATAAACAGATAGAGACACATAGAGGGAAACAAATAGAGTGAAAGACTGATAGAGAGAGAGAAATAGACACAGAGACACAGAGACAGGAGTGTGAATATTCATGACCCCATCACTCCATGTCAGTAATTATCAATAAGAGAACTCGTTGCAGCATTAAAGTGCACTTGTGTGTAATTTTACGCCATTAAAAATAATCCGTGTAGAATAATAAAACATTGCTACAATAAGTTATACTTTTTAAAATGACGTGGGAATATCTCTACATCTGTATCCTCCACCACTCAGGAATATGCGTAAATGTGCCACACCCTCCTGCCATCCGTAACAGTCTTACATCACTAGCGTTCACTGAATTAGCTAGCTTAGATAGTTACCTAATTAAATAGCGTGCAGTTCAGTGGCATTTCAGTATCATAGCCTTGATTTAGTCTGTTTTTTTCTGTTAAAATACACTATAACAACGATACACCAGCTAGCTTAGCACACAGGTTCTGTGGCTGAACGTTTCCAGGTAGCACACCGTGCTGTCATCATTTGAATATTGGACGTGATTGGTCCAAAAGCAGTGGAGGTTTTTTTTTTTTTTTTGTGACATCACAGAACTCCCTGAAACAGTTTTATTTAGAAGTACTGGGAAAATTGCTATTTTTAAAAAGTGACTGTTAACAAATTTAACACAAACACCTACAATATTTAAGTGATGGGGCTTGTAGTGATGTTAAAAGTCTTCCAGACAAGGAGGCACAGAGACCATGTCTTTTTTTACACAACACACTCCTCCCTTTTTTGTGTGTGATTACTGCTGTGGCCCAAGAAAAGCTGCCCACTGGGTTTTGTCTGCTGAGTGTCTCATAATGGCATAATTACGTTTGGAACGAGGCCCGCTTTCTGTACGGACAGACCACAGCACGACCTGGCTCGGATATTTTCTGACACATATAAAACTTAGAGTGAGCATCTGCCAGGAAATACATATGTGACCTGGGTCACCGTGTGTGTGTGTGTGTGTGTGTGTGTGTGTGTGTGTGAGAGGCTGTGACGTCCCCCGCTGTGTCTTCCACATAAGTGGTCCGGGTTACAGCGTCCTGAACAAGATGGACTGTACCATTTATATATAACGCGGGGTTATGTAGCTACTCAGGCTGTCAGAATTACATTAAATTACTACTCGCAGATGTTAGTGTGGATCACAGGCTGTCTAAAAACAATTATTAATTGAAAAAAAAAAAAAATATATATATATATATATATATATATATATATATATATATATATATATATATATATATATATATATATATAAATGATTAATTATTAACAATGAATCTGATTAAGGTTTGTAGTAAAAATTATTACAATGAATTTGTAAACAGTATAATTTTGATCAATCATTTAAATAACACAGTAAAAGAAAAAACCTAAATGTACACAACCCTCACACACCAGTTGATGTTACTACATGCAGGTTTCATATCTGGATGAACTTTACCTTTTCTGGAATATTCTGGAGTAAATGGTTTTGAACAGTGTGTGTTTTCTCGTGCAGATATTGCTGTGGAGGTCTAATCCTTCACTGAACATGCAGGAAAAGACAGAAGAGAAATCAGCCAACGAGTCAACTCCGCTGGTTATACATGTGAGTGAAAGGGCGTGGCCTGTGTGTCTGTCACTCAGAGTGTGGGCGTGGCCTCTGTGCCAAACTTAGACATTAAAATCGTCACACTATGTTGTGTTAAACCTGTGTGTTTATTCTGGTTTCAGTTCAGATGTATAGCTCCTCTGCCCACTCTCGCCAGCGCGTCTACACCGAGCTCGTCCTCCAGGCCACAGGGGATGCTGCGGAGTGGGAGTGGCCCCATCTCCGTCCCCGCCTCCGGCCACGCCTCCGGTCCACCCTGGCTGCCGGTCCCACACGGCGGTCCTCTGCTCTCCATGCGACTGTTTGCCACAGACAGGTTTGAGCAGAGAGCAGTGGGGCCCTGCGTGGTGACGGTTCATGGACGAGTGTATGCCGAGGTCAGTTTCACACACCGTATCACCGCCATTTTCTTTTCTCACTGTGTTCATGATAATCAGGAATGATGATGATATGAAGACGTGATGATACCGAGTTTATTTTGGGGTTTATCAAGGTTACAAAAACAGCATGGCCTTTAGACGTGTCACAAACAACATGTCCACTCCAAACATTTAACATTGTCTCTCTCTGTCTCTCTCTGTCTCACTTTCTTTCTCTGTCTCACTCCCTATCTCTGTCTTTATCTCTGTCTGTCTCTGTCACTCTCTCTCTGTCTCTCTTTGTCTCACTTTCTTTCTCTGTCTCTGTCTCACTCTATCTCTGTCTCACTCTCTGTTCTCTCTCTGTCTCTCTCTCTATCTCTATCTCTGTCTCTCTTTATGTCCCTGTCTCTCTGTCTCTCTCTCTCTCTCTGTCTGTGTGTCTCTGTCTCAGATCTCAGGCAGTGTGGGGGTCAGTGAGAGGTTGGAGATACGGTCGTGTGTGTTCTCTCCTCTATCGGACCCTCGCGCTCAGACCGGGTGGCCTGTCATTCGAGACTTCTGTCCCGCGGACCCGTCCTTCATCATGCACACGGAGACACAGACAGAACGCACAGGTGAGGATGGAGACGGAGATGCAGAGAGCGACGAGGGAGAAAGAGAGGGTAGTGATGAAGAAAGACCAGAGGAAGATGAGCCTGAGAGAGAGCAGGATACTGGAGAGAATGAGACGCGTCTTGTTCCAAAAACGAGGGACGATGAAGAGGGTACTGGGACGAGGAGACTTTCCTCAGACAACCAGAGGGACAAAGGTTTACAGGGAACAAGAGACAGGGTGTCCAGAGGAGTGGACGTGGGACAGCAGACAGAGAGGACAGAGAAGACAGTCCAGCTCAGGTTCAGCTTCATTCTGCGGCCGGTGTTTAATAACTCCATCCAGTTCCTGCACTGCAGCCTGCAGCTGTGTGGAGACGCCACTGAGACACACAGAGACTGCACACACACACCACCCGCTCCCACACACACACCAGCAGCTCGACAGGTAACACACACCCACACACACACACACAAGCTCCCACATACACACACACACACGCAAGCTCCCACACACACACACACACACACACACACCAGCAGCTCGACAGGTAACACACACACACACAAGCTCCCACACACACACACACACACACAGACACACAGATAAGCTCCCACACACACACACACACACACACACACTCCCACACACACACCAGCAGCTCAACAGGTAACACACATACACACAAGCTCCCACACACACACACACACCACCCGCTCCCACACACACACCAGCAGCTCGACAGGTAACACACACACACACACCAGCAGCTCAACAGGTAAAACCCCCACACACACACACAAGCTCCCACACACACACACACACACACACACACACACACTCCCACACAAACACCAGCAGCTCAACAGGTAACACACATACACACAAGCTCCCACACACACACACACCCCGCTCCCACACACACACCAGCAACTCGACAGGTAAAACACACACACAAGCTCACACACACACACACCCGCTCCCACACACACACCAGCAGCTCGACAGGTAACACACACACACACACAAGTTAGTTGACAGATAACACACACTACATCAAGACCTTGGAATTATAACGTTCTACCTGACTGAATGTATGTGTGACATTTTACACCAAAATATTGATTAAAGTATAAAAAAATACAAATATGAAACTTACGATTATCTGGCTCATTATCTTAAAGAAAGAAATGTCAGATAACAAGGACTACACATGCACCTAATCTTAACCTCCATACCTAAAATAAACGGATGGATGGATGAACAGATAAATAGATAAAGAGCTGATTTTAACACATGTATGTCCCTGTGTCATCTTTCATTCTTTCTCACTGTAACTATAATACCTCTCTCTCTCTCTCTCTCTCTCTCTCTCTCAGTGTGAGTACAGGAACTTGTCCAGGCCCGTGTTGGTCACGTATCTCCCTGATGCACTGGCCAGTCTGGTGCCGCCTCCTGCTGGTCAGTGCTCAACATTACAGCATTACAGTCTTACAATAACTAACTAACTAACTAACTAACTAAATAAATAAATATAAAGTTTGATTTAAATATTCATTTCTTAATTTATGTTGAATAATTTGATATTATTCTGCAAGTGTTTTTTTTAGGCATTTTATTAAAATATTTTTTGCCTTTAATTTCCCTTTTAACATCTTTTTCATGCTCTGTGTGTGTGTGTGTGTGTGTGTGTGTGTGTGTGTGTATTTGTATATTTGTGTGTGTTAAAGGTAAACTGGCTCAGAAGCCTCGTGTGACAGAGACAGTGATGTCCAGGCACAGCTCATCCAGCGGTGGTAAAGACATACATACACACACACACACACACACACACACACACACTGTTTGTGTATTATAACACTGATGTGTGTTGTGTGTCAGGAGTCACACTGGAGTTGAGGTGCTTTGTGTTTGTGTTTAGTTGCCAGCTCCGTGTTGATCAGTGTGATTGCTGCGTTCCTGATGGGTATCGTCCTGATGGGTGCGCTGTGGTGCATCTACTCCTGCACAGGTACCACACACTCCATCATCTCATATAATGAAACGAGTGCAAGAATGTTCTCAGGAATGCAGCTGTCCAATGAAATATGCTGGGATTAGTTTAAGGTAAAGAGAGCAACAAAGAGGGGGTGAATACTTTTCAATGCATTCACAACTTTTACCTTTTTTTATTTTTAAATAATTTATAGAACTATATTGTTTTCCTCCCGCTTCAGTATTATGGGCTATTTTCTGTAGATTCATGTCCTATAATCACAGTGAAGTCCATTTCAGTTCCAGGTCGAATACTTTATTGCAAGCCACTGTGTAAAATAATTTTTAAAAGAATGTCATGTGGTGTTGTTGCCAGGGAGACCTGTGACTGTAGGTAGAAACAGTCTCCAGGAGACTCCAAGTTCCTGGAGCCCGATGTCTCCGCTGGAACAAACCACCAGCTCGGTGTAGAGGTGGGTGCACTCCAGACCACCACAGTGGTACAGTCCACAAGATCCACATTAAACTCAAGCATGTTAATGTTTTATGTGCAACATATGTTGCTTTTTTTATCTTGAAATAACTGCCATGTATATTTATGTTTGCTATTTAATGATACTTCACCGTATGTGTTACTTTACAGGGGCTGGACAACATGAACAAGAGGCTGAAGATGTGTTTGTATGTGTGTGTGTGTGTGTGTGAGAGAGAGAGAGAGTGCTTTGCTGGGTTCCAGACTGCATCATGACAAACTGTAATTTCATGAGCCATGGACTTTATAAACTGAATAATGAGCCTCCATGTTCGAAACCGCTGTTTATTAAACACTGAAACCACTTCAATCAGCACCACTGGGCCAGATGCTGACCTTTAGATGTAGTTTAATGACCTGCCCATTATGTGATACAAGTTATACTACAGTGCTGTTGAATTCTGGATCCTGATTGGTCAGAAGGTGTTGATTATTTTTCTATAACAGCAGCTCTGACAGTAGTGCAGCTGCAAATCACATGTCTTACTCTGATACAATACTGCTTCTATGTGGATTACAAAACGTGTGTAATTGTCGACACGGTGAAGGTTTCTGTAAGGAGACGGTTATTGAACATTGGAAGGAGTCTCCAGTGTCAGTGCTTTGTAACAGTTAGAGGTAAAGCTGTAATTTTAAGTTTTCCGATATCTTCAGGACAGAAGAGTTTATGCTTTACACTTTACAAGTTTCTTTGTAACATGACAAGTTTTTTTTTTTTTAAAAAACTTTAAGAAAACCGTTTATAGCTGCTATAATGAAAGCGAGAACAGGAACTAACTTGTTTTGCGGACATTCCTCAACATTAAACGTAACTATAAATGGATAAAAAAAATGTTGTCCTTTAATTTAAAAAAATGGTTGTGCTATATATAAGAAGAATAAATCAACTTTCAATGGGGGAGTAACAGTAACTCAGCTTCACGTCAGCCTGCACCACCCTGTCACTGATTTTTTTCCTATTACCGCACACCCCCTCAGATGTTTTATTCCTTACTTATTACATTATGGCCTTTTGCAGAGATGTAAAAAGTGTTGATTTTGCTTGAGCTGCTTTTCAGTGCAGGCAGGTAAACTGAGTTCAGACTAATTATTTTAGATTATTAGAATTATTAGATTAAATAATTATACACTAATGACCGGTGCTCTACAGTTATTAATGTATCTGTGTATGTGTGTGTGTGTGTGTGTGTTTATATCGTGACTGTGACTGATGTGTTTCTCTCGTTCCTCACTGCTGAGACTACATTAAAGTAAATCTGTCCGTGCAAGGTGTTGTTCTTTTTCTATTTATCTATTAAATTATAAAATAACATTTTTCTTGTTATTATTAAATTAAGCTTGTTGTCGGTCTTACAAAAACTTCCAAAGAGCCATCTTATTTATGACTGTTTCTATGGCAACTGTAATAGAAATAAATAAAAAAAAAACAAAAACACCTGTGACAGAGTGACAGAGACACTAGCCAATCGTGGTGTCTGTGAGCTAATGTATGTGGAAGAGGGAGGATAGCGCTTTTCTCTGTGCGTGTTATGCTGCCCTGCGATGCTGCAGTTCAAAACGATGTAGTTGGTTGACGTGTCTCAGAGGAAGCCTGTGTTGTTAGCTGTTGTGTGATAGCTAGTCGGTGGGAATTGGCATGAACAAATTGGTTAGAATAAGAGGGTAAAAACTTTCACCATTTTGTTTTTATTTGCATATTCATTAAGAGCACATCTGTTTTAAAAAAGGGCATTTCAAGACAATAATTTTTAGGCGAATATACATTTTCTGTACACTGCGGTTTTGGGTATTTAGCAGTGAGCGCTAACTCAGGCTGCTCTGGTAGGCCGTGCTGCTGTTATTGCTGCAGTGCGTCTCGAGGTGGCGCTGCAGGTCCAGTTTCCTCTGGAAGCCGAGCGGGCAGTGCGGACAGCGGAAAGGTCTGTAGCTGCTGTGCTTCCGGCTGTGAGTGATCAGGTTGGAGCTCTGACTGAACGCCTTCCCACACACCACACACACGTGGGGCTTCTCACCTGCCAGTGACGGAGACAAAAAGAATGAGAGGAAAAGGCCCTCGTATCAGTATCCGTGTAAAACATTCATTTCACTGCGTTAACACGTAACCACAGAAATGGACATTGGAAATGGACAGCTAGGTAGCTAGGCAATTTTCATTTACAGTCTGAATTACTAAAAAAAAAAATCACTAGATAAGTTAGCAAGCGAATTTCCTCTGCAAACATTAGCCGTTAGTTAGCTACATTAACTAGTGCATGCATTTAGCTTAAATGTGCTTATGCTTGAATTGAATTTATTATTAGCTAAGAAAAAATGCATAGCTATGTTTGCTAGTAGCTAAGTTAGCTAGCCAATTTTCATTAGTCACACTAGTGCTGAAGAATCACTAATTTTCAGTGGAAACATTAGCTACAGTACATTTTGTCTGTCTGTATTATCTTGACTAATTAGAGAATTATTAACTGTTTCCTAGCTAGCCAGGTTAGCCAGGCAGTTTTCTTTAGAATTAATTTGTGCATTCATAGTGCTCAAAGAAGCATTAGCTAAGACGGCTAGCCAGTTTTCATTGGACACATTAGCTGCGTTAGCTTGTGCCTGTGCTGTCTTGAATACTTGATGTATCATTAGCTAGACAGCTAAGGTAGCTAGCCATTTTTTCCCCTGCAAACATGAGCTAGCTACATTTAGTCTGAATTATTAAGAATCGCTAGCTGAATTCATTAGCCACTTTGCTGTGGAAACATTAGCTACATTGGTTTGTGCCACTGTTGTCTTGAATACTTGAAGAATCGTTAGCTTAATTAAATTTGTGAATTGTGTAAATTAATTTGAATAGGTTCAGTCTGAATTACTAAGAAGAATCACTAGCTAAGTTAGCTAGCCAATTTTCAGTGGAAATATTAGCTAGCTAATTTAATTTTTGCCTGTACTGTCTTGATTACATAACAATCATAAAGCTAGGTTTTCTAGCTAGCCAAATTAGCTAGTCTATTTACTATGATAACATTAGCAATGTTAGTTTGTGTCAGTATTGTCTTTAATACTTGAAGACTCATTAACTTTATTTAAGGCAGCTAAGGTAGCTAGTCAATTTTCTCTGCAAATAGTTACCAAATTTTCAGTGAAGACATTAGCTAGCTAAATTAGTGTGTGCCTGAGACATTAGCTAACTTGAAGAGCCATTAGCTAGCTCCAGATGTGTGTGTGTGTGTGTGTGTGTCTCACCAGTGTGTATGAAGGTGTGTTTCTTCATGTCAGATTTCTGGTGGAATCTCTTGCCGCAGTATTGACAGGGGTAAGGCCGAGTGTCTGAGTGGATCAGCAGGTGAGTGGAGAGAGTCGACGAGCGTTTAAACACCTTCCCACACACCTTACAGACAAAACTGCGCTCCTGTCACACACACACACACACACACACACACACACACACATTGTTGTTTATTAACCTGTATACATTGCATCTGAAATAAAAATAATAGACCTTGCTAGTTCTGTAAAATCCTAAAATCATATGACTAAAACATACACACACACACACACACACACAGACACACACACACACACACACACACACAGGTTTGTCCTACTTTCGCCCTGCCGTAGCAGCCAGCTGGGGGTCGGAGCCCGTGTGTGTGCATGTTCCATGACCCAGTCAGTGGAACAGCGACTCTGTTTATGTGAGACCTGCGCAGGTGAGTCACTAAACCAACAGCTGACGACAGCACCTGAGACACGCAGAACACACAAAACACAATTCTTCATTAAAACTGAAGGGGTTTTACAGAGCTGTAAAAGTGGGCAGTGGAATTTCTAAAAAAGGATCAGAGAAAGCATCCAAAAAGCTTTGATGAATTCTGAACAGCTCTAGAGTGTTGCAACCAACGGTTTGGAGAAGATCGAAAATAGTAAGTCCTAATGAACTCTGAAAAGTCTTTAAAAATTCTTAAAAAATTCTAACATTTGCTGAAAAGTTCTAAATTTCATTTTAATTCTTTTTAAGAATTCTGAAAACTTTCCAAACAGTTTCAAAAGTTATAAAAGAAAAAAAATTGTGAGAAATTCATAAGAATTCTATAATTTGCTGAAATGTTCTGAATAGTTCCATAGCATGAGTTACAAGCATAAAGAGTTGTACAGAGTTGTGCAGAGGTGTTTAGAGTTGTGTAGAGTTCTGTGGAGTTGAACATATTTGTGGGGAGGTGTGTGGAATTCTGCAAAGTTGTGCAGAATTGTGTATTTTGTAGTTGTGAGAGTTGTGTAGAGTTGTGTAGAATTCTGTAGAGCTGTGCAGAGCTGTGATGTATTGTGTAGAATTGTGTAAAGATTCGCAGCTGTTTAGAGCTGTGCAGAACTGTGCAATTGTGTAATTGTTCAGAGCTGTGCATAGTTGTATAGAGTTGTGCAGAGTTGTGTAGTTGTGTAGTGTGGTGTATAGTTGTGTAGAGCTGTATAGTGTTGTGGAGAGTTTGTAGAACTGTGTAGAGTTGTAAAGAATTGTGTTGAGTTGTATAGTGTTGTGCAGAGTTGTACAGAGTTGCGCAGTCCTGTGTAGAATTGTGTTCAATTGTGTAGATTTGTACAGAGTTATACAGAGTTGTGTTGAGGTCCGTAGAGGTGTGTAGCGTTCTGTAGTGTTTTGCAGTTGTACAGAGTTGTGTAAAGTTTTGCAGAGTTGTGTGGAGTTGTACAGAGTTGTACAGAGTTGTACAGAGTTGTACAGGGTTGTACAGAGTTGTACAGAGTTGTGTAGAGTTGTGTGGCATTGTGTAGAGTTGTGTAGAGTTGTGTGGCATTGTGTAGAGTTGAGTTGTGTAGAGTTGTGTAGAATTGTGTAGAGTTGTGTGGCGTTGTGTAGAGATGGGCTCACCTTCTCACAGAGTGGACATTCGCACAGCGGAGGGTTGGAGTTGTCCTGCAGTCTGTGGCTCAGCAGCACCTGCACCAGTCGCTCCAGTTCCTGCTCCCTGTGAGAGCTGAGCGTGTGGCTCAGGGAAGGAGACCACACTGCGGTGGACACCGGGGGGCGCTCACTCTCACCTGCCTGCTCACCTGCAGGGACACATGCAGCCAGGCAGCGAGGCGTCAGCCAGGAGCAGTGGTACTGACTCACCTCTATTACACTCCTCTCATCCTCTCAGCTAAACCTTCTTCAGCTCTGATATTCCATCATTCTTAATGAATAACTGAATCAGAATATCAAAGCTCCACCCAAGAAGATCTGGCAACCCTGACAATCTATCACTGTGATCAGAAACCATATGATCAGAGATCCTGTAGTTTACCTGTTGTCCAGAGGCCCCAGTTCTCAGCCTGGGAGGCGGAGTTCAGGCTGGTTTCCATGGAAACCCAGTGAGAGGCGGGGTAACTGGGAGCTGACGCCATTTTTGGGCTGAGTTCTAGTGCTACAGGTGAGCTGCTCCCGGTGGACCCGTGCAAGGCTCCGAGCTGTCCATCAGAGTGGTAGGTGTGGGAGTGGGCGGAGCGTGACGAATGAGACCCCGCCCTCTTGCTCTTGACCAGAAAAGAGCGAGGCATTTTTCTTAAAGAGACACGAGGAGGAAAGACCTAACAGATGTCTAGAACAAAAAAGAAATAAAGCAGAGCGTTAGCGTGCCATGTTTCCGGACTTAGAAAAAAAACACAACACTTTATTCATCTTTCAGACATTTTTTGCTCCAAATCTTGATTAGCTTGCCAGGTGTGTGTGTGTGTGTGTGTGTGTGTGTGTGTGTGTGTGTGTGTGTGTGTGTGTGTGACAGTTTCCATGTGGCTGTTGGATGTTTAGTACAACACAGATGACAGAGATATTGTTTCATTGCTAACAGTTATTCTTCTAACAGCTTTGTTTCTGTGACAATCACACACTCAGCCACGAATTACATCAGGATACTTTATTTAACCTTCAATTAACTGCATTTACATTTACTTGTACATTTAGTCATCAGGTAGCTGGTCACATCCACAACAAGGTGCAAAGTGCTGAGAGTGCACGGATACAGTGCTTGGGGAATTTGTGAGAACATAAAACTGGAAAGATTACACACAGACACAGATATTGTCTGAAAACAGAAGTCTTTAGGACTGGAGACAATGAACTATTTGGATCAGAGGACAAATCAAAAAGGCAAAAAATAAAGACATGAGAGTAATAAGAAAAATATAAATGTAACATCTTCTAGAAAATTAAATTTGGAGTTTAACAGCGCTGTTGAATTCTGGATCCTGATTGGTCAGAAGGTGTTGATTAATTTTCAAGAACAGCAGCTCGGACAGTAGTGCAAGTCGTTTCTATAGTAACGGTTCATACAGCGGATGCTCCACATTATCTACGACTAATGATAAACAGATTTAAAAATATGTTATTTAACAAAGAACGTGTGTAATCATCGATATGGTGAGGTTTTCTGTAAGGAGACGTTTATTTAACATTTATGGAAGGAGTCTCCAGTGTCAGCGCTTTGTAACAGTCGGAAATGAAGCTGTAACTTTAAGTTTTCTGACACGCGAGCATCTTCAGGACAGAGGAGTTTATGCTTTGTGGTTTCTCAGTAACAAGCTGCATTATTTTTGTCTTATTAATTACAAAAAAAAAGAGGAATTTTTTCTCCTTATGAGGAATAAACACTTTGGGACATGCTGTTATAGGAAAATCATCAACTTCAGGTTGGCAACAGTACATCTGCTTCACTGCACCTCTGTGTCATAGATTTTTTTTCCCTTATAACAGCACAACACCGAGTGTGTTATTCCTTACATAATGCAGTGTCATCACTCCTCTCATGCTTTCAAAGCTTCATTTAAATATGAAAAAAATGATTTATGTGTGAGCATCAGAGTAAAAATATTAAAATCCACATTTTTAATCTAAGTCAAATTCTAAATCTTCCAAATCTAACTTGACTCATGTCAAGAATTAAGTGGTGAAAATCACAAATGTCAAATTTAAGTCAGATTTTAAACAGAAGTATTTCTGTTATAATCAGCGCTACAAAATTAAGAAGTGGTATTTACCATTCGTTGGATACCATTTGTTGTATTTCCGACAGTCTCTTACATGATGCAGTGTGGTTTCAGCACACACACACACCTGTGTGATTCAGTTAGGAATCCAAAGCCTGAGGTTTAGGTTTTTACCCAGATACACACTGTGGCCTTTTCCAGCTGCACAGAGCCTTAAGTGAAACTTTTCTCTCACTACAAACTCAAAACTCGACTAAAATCGGCTGAATAAACGATAAACTGTGATTATATATCCACTCCCGACCTTCTCAGACACATCGGCAGGGTTTTTTAGCGTTCAGACAGTCTGTGTACACACAGGTCAATTATAGCACTATCAAAGCTGCAAATTGGTTAGATTTTAAAATTCTTTGTAAATGGATTCTAAGGAGGTTGCTTGGTTGAATTGAATTGAATTAAATTAAATTAAATTAAATTAAATTAAATTAAATTAAATTAAATTAAATTAAATTAAATGAGGTAAATAAATAATTGAGGTAGAACTCATTTGAACTCAAAATGGTTCATGCCTAAAGTTACTAATTTTCTTTTCATTGCCGTTAGAGCTAATCTGTCATATACTATATACTAAAAATGTACAAACAATTGTGTATGTATTTAAAAAAACAGCCACATTCATATTCATCAGTCATTTATGTATAAATTAATCTGAAATTTATTTTAGCTACAGTTTAATCCTTTCAAAATAGATTTAAATTGTTAAATATTCAAAAACATCCGGCAATTTAAGCTCATTTCATTCATCAATTTTACACTATTGTATATCAAATAATGTGATATAATATCATCCTGCCATTCTGCCAAAATTATCACTATATTATTTTACACTCTTACAGATAAATTGGGTAAATAAAATGTGTATTGTAGTGAACATGTTGAATAAATAAGCTTCAGCAGTAAGCATGACAAATAAGTATTCAATAAATACATATTATTATTCATGTTAAATATGTAAACCTGTAACACACGTGTGAGCTCTGTAGCAAACTGCTGGGATTAAATCTGTTTTTATTTCTGATTTTTATTGGACTTACCTCTCAAGTCATCAGCAGGACCTGAAGCCTGGTAAGCGAGTGTGAGTGTGTGAGTGTGTGGTGGTGGTGGTGTGTATGGTTGTATGTGTGTGTGTTCTCTGCTTTTGTACAGTCATCACATGAACAGGAGCTAATGTGATTGAACCAGACTGAGGTTGGACCGAGAGTGTGTGTGTGTGTGTGTGTGTGTGTGTGTGTGTGTGTGTGTGTTAGAGCGAGAGAGAGAGAGAGAGAGAGAGAGAGAGAGAGAGAGAGAACACAAACTTACTGAAAAATGAAGTAAAGTAAAATAAAATAAAATAAAGTAGTAGTAGTAATAGTAACCTTGATTTAAGCAGGATAAAAACTCATTGAGATAAAAATCTCAATGATAAATAATGTGAGGAAGTTAAAGAATAAATAATTACAGATTATGTTTGTTCCTAAAATAGTTTTAGTTTTTGTATATGTATAGTCTAAAATAATAATACACACTGCAAGGCCCTAATTCACTCTACATTAATATTTTTGGTTAAACTTCAAACGATGGGCTCGTGTTAAAGCTCAGATTTTAAGAAACAAACGTATGTAAGTAATTGATCTTATTTCAAACGTAGATCTTAAATCCACTTGGAAAAGTCTGAAATCGTGACCACTCACAGACTCTCGTAACTACATGATACAGTATTTTGGATAAGGATTCGTTTAGAGTAACATCAGGATCTATGAATGGCCAGATCTTAAATACATTTATAACACAACACTCCATATAATAAAGCATACTGTTATTTAACAAAGAAAAAAAAAGTATAATCGTTGTTATGGTGAATTCTTCTGTACAAAAATATTTATTTTGCATTTATGGAAGGAGTCTCCAGTGTCAGCGCTTTGTGACAGTCAGAGACATTTTCTGACATGGAAGAGTCTTCAGGACGGAGGAATTTACACTTTACGGTCTTTCAGTGACATAACAAGCTGCATTTTTCTGTCTTAGTTAGTATTAACTAACTTCAAGAGAATTGAGGAAATTACTGTTTACATCTGCTGTAATGTAAGTGAAAACAGAAACTAACGTGTGGATGTTCAGCATTAAATGTTTGGTGTGGTAACAGTTAACCCTGCATCAGGGCGGGCCACATCACAGCACCCCGATTTAAGCGCTAAGTCTTTAGTGAAACCCTTTTTAAATATATTAAAGTACTGTAATATATTTATTTGATGCTCTGGATTTTTTTTGTTTGGTTTGTGGCACTAAAAGTGATTCAAACAAAAGAAAGTACTAAAGCCCTAACAATTAATGCCACTACAAAATGCACCTTTAAAAGCAGCCAATAAGCTACAAAAGATGTTTTTTACACTGTTAATTTATGGATTTTTTTTTAAGGTACTAGAACATTTCTAGAATTAGACACTGGTCAACAAAACTACACGTTTACGAACCCATTGAGTCGCTCTTTAAATATGCAACATGCTGAGAATCGTAACTTCACGTTCACTGAAAACTGCTGATAAGTTTATGACTTCCTCATACTGGTGGTCAGAAGGTGAGAAACTGTGCACTGATGGTTCTTGAGACAGCAAAACAAAGCATTTTTAACCAAAGCTGCCCCCCCCCCCCCCACCCACCCACCCACACACACACACACACACACACACACACACACACACACACACACACACACACACACTGACCTTCTATTGATATAAGGATTATTAATGCAGCTAATTAATGCTATACTACACCTACACTCACTGAGCATTTTATTAGGAACACCTACCCATTCACGCAATTATCTAATCAGCCAATCATGTGGTAGCAGTGCTGTACATAAAATCATGCAGATGTGGGCCAACAGCTTCAGTTAATGTTCACATCAAACATCAGAATGAAGAAAAAGTGTGATCTCTGTGACGTTAACCGTGGCATGGTTGCTGGTACCAGATGGGCTGGTTTGAGTATTTCAGAAACTGCTGATCTCCTGGGAGTTTCATGCAAAACAGTCTCTAGAGTTTACACAGAATGGTGTTAAAAACAACAACCTTCCTGTGAAAGGCAGTTCTCTTGATGGAAATGCCTTGTTGATGAGAGAGGTCAATGGAGAATGGCCAGACTAGTTCGAGCTGACAGAAAGGCTACGGTAACTCAGATAACCACTCTGTACAGTTGTGGTGAGCAGAAAAGCATCTCAGCATGCACAAAACATCGAACACTGAGGTGGATGGGCTAGAAAAGTAGAAAACCACATTGGATTCCACTCCTGTCAGCCAAGAACGGGAATCTGAGGCTATCAGGAGCACAGACTCACCCAAACTGGACAGTTGAAGATTAGAAAAAACAATCACCTGGTACAATCACACTGTCCAGTTTGGGTGAGCCTGTGCCCATGATGGCCTTAGATTCCTGTTCTTGGCTGACAGGAGTGAAATTTGATGTGGTCTCCTGCTGTTGCAGCCCAAGGTTTGATGTGTTGTGCGTTCTGCGATGCTTTTCTTCTCACCACGGTTGTAAAGAGTGATTATTTGAGTTACTATAGGCTTCCCGTCAGCTCAGACCAGTCTGGCCGTTCTCCTCTGATCTCTCTCATCAACAAGGTGTTTCAGTCTGCAGACCCTCCGCTCACAGGATGTGTTTTGTTTTTCGCACCATTCTGTGTAAATTCTAGAGACTGTTGTGCGTGAAAATAGGTGCACAGGTGTTCCTATTAAAGTGGAAGATGAGTGTAAATCTAACCTCAGTAACTAAACATGAAACCTTTTGACTCTTTTAGTTATTGTTGTTGTTGTTGTTTTTTAATTAAAAAATGCAGTTTCCTTGCGAGTACCAGACAAATGTCCCCACAAGTATAGTGACACATTTGACGTTGTAGGGACATTTGCCTGGTTCCCATAAGGAAACTGGGTTTTTTTGCAGCTTTTATTTAAAAAAAATTAAAAGGCTCAAAAGATTTCCTTTTTCTTGTTATTAGTGCTACACACTGCAGCCTTAAACTGTATTTTAAAGAATTTTTTAGTGTGGTATCCTAAAAGTGTGTAAGGTAAGCTTACATAACATCACTTACACAGTTATCCTGAAAACAGAAGTAGACTTTTGCATGACATTTGCAGATTTTTTTTTTTTTGGTGATGTGATGCTTTTGAGAGGCTCAGATCTTGTCAAACCGATGTGAAGTGTGAAGGGTTTGACCAGAGCAGAGCTGATTCTTACTAGGCATTTTTTTTTTTAAAGCATAACAAGCTGTAACACTCCCAACTGCCCGAGAGCAAAGCTACAACAGCATATCATGTAGCTTTACATTTACACTTCTGTTTATTCATGAAAACCAGTTTTATCCAAAGACACGTACAGGTGAAGAAAGGTGTAGGAAATAGTTACGTATCAGCGGCTGTAGAACCAGTAACTGAGCAGCGCGTCTGTAAGATGAATCACCACAGCGTGGGCAAAAATAAACCTTCACCCACACCAAACACTCATGAGAATTTCTTGCTGTGGTTTTTAGTGTGATTTCTACGAAGATTAAAGAAGAATGTTGGCTAACTGTTCCCTCAGATAATCTACTAGAGCTGAACTCCCCTATAATGACTGTTTCTATGATCTGGTAAATGGAACCAAAAGATAACATTGATTTAAAGATATCTCGTAAATGGCTGTGATTTTTTAGGGGGATGATTTCTCATTTATTTCTTGTAACTCTTATACGTTGTGAAACAAAAGCTGCTTACAAAAAGTGTTGTTAATGAGCCACCATGCTAATGGCATTAAGGACATTACAGACATTCTAATGATATACTTCAAATGTATTTTTTTAAATCAATTATTTACTTTTAATCTGTAATTTATGTAGGCTTGTACATCCAAAATGACTTCACCAGTCAATATCACGGAAAATAAAGATTAAAAGAGTGAGACACCTTGCTTTCTTCTTCCCATGATCTTCAGGAAATTTGAATGATGCAGTGTCATGTTGAACAGGTGATTTGTGAGATATTACAAATACCTATTAAAGAACAATGCATTCTTTTATCCATTCTTAGTTAAATTTAATGTTGCGGAATGTCACTAAGTGTTTTATTTGTCTTAAACCAAAGAGATTTGCCAACAATTTACATTTTTTTAATTAATTTAAGAATGTCATACTCAATTCCAGAAGAACGTCATACTCAATTCCAGTGAGTTGTTTACATACATTAAGTTGACTGTGTCTTTAAAGAGTGTGGCTTTTACTGACTTTTAGAAGCTTCTGATTGGCCACTTTTCATAATTAGGAGTTAATTGGGAACACACCTGTGGCTGTATTTAAGGGCTTCATTTTGGAGCCAGTGCCTTTTTTGGCCTTGATACCATGGAAAAATCCAAGCAACTCAGCCAAGGCCTCAGAAAAAAACTGTGGACCTCTACAAGTCTGGTTCCTCCTTAGGAGCAATTTCCAAACAACTGAAGGTACCACAAGCGTCTATACAAACAACTGTATGCAAATAGAAGAATCTTGGGAGCTTTGTTACAAAGTTGTAACAAAATGGTTTAAAGACAGCAAAGTGAACGTACTGTTGTGGCCATCACAAAGCCCTGACCTGAATCTTGATTGAACTGAAAAAGCGCGTCTGAGCGAGGAGGCCCACAAACCTGACTTAGTTACACCAGTTCTGTCAGAAGGAACGGGTAAAAAAAATCAGGCAAAGTATCATGAGAAGCTTGTGGAAGGCTACAACAAGAGTTTAATTCAAGTTAAGCAATGCAACCAAATACTAACATAGTGTATGTAAACTTCTGATCAGCTGAAAAGCTGATATAGTGAATAACAGCTGAAATAAATCTGTTTCAATTATTTTGAAATGACCTCTTAATGGAAATAAAGTAGACGCCCTAACTGACTTGACACAGGACATGTGAGGTAGCATGTAATGTGTGGAGTTTGAATGCCTTTAGTCTAGGGGTACGTAAACTTTTGGTCTCAACTGTGCATGAAAATAAGACAAAAAATCTCAGCTGGACAGGTAACAGAGAAACCGCAAAGCCTGAAGACTTTCCCATAGCAAAGAAGAGATACAAAGTGCTGACACTGGAGACTCCTTCCATAAATGTTAAATATGTTAACTGTTACAGAAAACGTCACCATATCAGCAATTACACACACTGGATACACACAGGGCCTACACTGCTCACAATGGGGAAGAGTTTGTATTGTATATCTGAAGTTCATTTTCACCCTCAAGCTCCTTAGGTGTCTCTCTCTCTCTCTCTCTGTCTCTCTCTCTCTCTGTGTAGCAGTGTATGTGGTGTGGTGCTTGTGGCGAGGGAAAGCGAGTGAGGTGCAGCTGGTGCAGGCGATGTGGCGGGATGTTCTGCGGATAAGAAGAACTGTGGAGCGTTTTGGGGGAGACGGAGGGGCATGGTGTGGGGGGCATGGAGGGGGAGCTCGGTGGGCTTCTCTCCATCCCTTGATCTCTTTGTTTTCCTGCCTGCCATCAATGCCTCTTTCTAGGAACTTGAATGTTGGGGTTTGGGGTTGTGAAGGAAGGGGGGGTTGTGTGTTTGTGAGAAGTATTTGAATGTTCCATGCTAAAGCAAAGATGGTGTTGTTCTCTTTGGCATGAAAATACAGTTGAATGTAGTAATGTTTAAGAAGAGCTGGTGCTGTCTGTACAGCTCCCTAAAGGTCATAGGAGGAACCAAAATATTCTACTTTGTTTAATTCAATTCAGTTTCACTTGTGTAGTGACACTGTCACAAAGCAAATTCACAGAAATCTGAAATTAGCGTATTTAGATTTACATTAATGTAGCGAACAAGTAATAGACATCTATCTCACCCAAAATCCTGCATTTAAATATCTGTATCAAACCACATCCAGTTGTTCAGTGACATCACACAGATGTGCTGATGTGGTTTAGGACACAGAGTGACTTCCTGTCATCTATCAACATGAACAAAATTTCACTGTGTAACCACAGTTACAATCATGTCTTTTGCTTAGTGCAGTTTGGTATCGCTTCGCTCCGCATTAAAGCGGACATTGTAGCAGAGATCTTCCTTCAGTGCAAAACTAAAGAAGCAAATGTTCATACTGTAACCGTAATGATAATCTTACCAGTCCTACCTAGTATCGGCTAACTCATTAGCCCAGCTTGCTCATTAGATTAGATTTATTAATATCAGGAAAGCAGATGAAATAAAGATCAGTGTGACTGGTGAAGTAGAGGTTGTTTCTCTTTGTGACTGTACACCACCACAGTCACCACTGTGTTGCAGACTCTCTTCAGGGGAACGTAGCCAACACATGCTTCACTTCTAAGTCACTAGAAGTCATCAGATGATGTCAAAGAATATTCAATGAATCATCATAATCATTTGAGTGTTGGCTGAAGAATGGTGATGATCAGTGATCAGTCATTCGGAACAGTGGTGATAGGTGACTGGTCGTTGGGAACCATGGTGATCAGTGATCAGTCATTCGGAACAGTGGTGATAGGTGACTGGTCGTTGGGAACCATGGTGATCAGTGATCAGTCATTCGGAACAGTGGTGATAGGTGACTGGTCGTTGGGAACCATGGTGATCAGTGATTGGTCGTTGGGACAGTGGTGATCAGTGATTGGTCGTTGGGAACATTGGATTATGGAAGCACATCTCAGTCAGGCATTACACACTTGCGGTGAGTCGAGTGAACCTACTCTCTCAATTCACATAACAACAGTTGTGATATGAGCAGGGAGCCGTATCCAGTGCAGGACAGTCACTAACGTCTGCTCAAGAAGTCACTGGATTTGTCACAAGGATTATTTGTTAATTAGAGTTACTAAAAGAGTCTAGAAATTTGCCAGATCTAGTGCCAAAGTGTCTACTTTGGCCACATTGGTCTGAGTTAAAGTGGTACATCATTTTACATACTACTTTTTCATCCTTCATGTTTGTTTTTCTTGCTTGCCATCAACTTTTGTCCTGATTGGTCAGAAGGTAAACAAGTGTTTGACGTCACTCAGTACTTGAAAAGTTGAAGTTTTTTCACCTTTGGAAGCTCCACTGTGACCAAAAAAACTTCAGCAGCACTTTTTAAAAGCAGTTGTTTGCGGTAGGATTACGTGTAAATTGTGCGCTTGCAGTTGAGAAAAAAAAGGGGAGTGTGAAAGCAGGCTAAGAGGGACAAATTCAAAGTAAAGAAAATTTCCCGATGCTGTTTAGACTCCACGGCTGACAGGGTGTTGTTGCGTACAATCAGAGAGTGCTCATACATACATACTGACATCATGCGGTTTCTGAGGACATACCTACAATCATATGGGTGCTTTGGTGTTCTGAGTGGTCTCAGTGGTGATATTGAGCTGTTTTTGTGTGTGTGTGTGTGTGTTGATAATGAGGTTGTGGGGAAAGGCTGTGGTTTGCGTCAGGGAATGAGGGGAAGATTGAAATACACAGTGTGTCACTTTCCCACGGCCCACAACATACTGCTCGCTCTCGTCCTCTCAGCCTCTCACCCTCTTTCTTTCCTTTATCACTCTGTTTCTTGCCATCTTCACACCCAGCTGCTTACACTCTTACTCTCTCTCTCTCTCTCTCTCTCTCTTTCACTTCATCTGCCTGCTGACTACACAGGCAAAATATATATATATTAAATTATACATTAAATTAAAAAACAAATAAATAAAGGAAAGTGGAAAAGAGGCAAATAGATATACTAATGACTATAAATGTAAATGTTATAATAATATTATATATGTATTATATTGCCTAAGTTGTATTAATTATATAAATGTGTAAACTTCATATTTTTATATTATTTAATACACTTATTAATATTTATAGCAAATAAATTACTATGTTCAAGAAATAAATATAATTGTTTATGGCTGTTATATATATATATATGATTTATTATTAGTACTTTTAATGTTAAAAACATACTTCTTTAATTATATACACAATGAAAAAAATGAATGAAAAAATATATTAAAACAATTGAATTCATACTGTTTTTATTACAATATAAAAATACAATACAATCTCTCACAATCACAAAGGAAATCCCATTACATTTTCTATTATACTTAGTATTAGTAGTTCAGTGTGGGCCACATGGCTGACTTCACCTCTCGCTATTTCTCATCCTCCTCTCTCACTCCGTCTCTCGTTCTGGACTTTCTGCCTCTCGCTCTGAGAAGGGTGTGTGGGAGGCCGGGGGTGTGTGAACGCTGCCTTTCACTCATACTCAAGACCTTTAACTTTCATAGAGATGTCATGTTGTCTCTCTCCAGGTCTTCCATCTTGTATTTTAGACCTGTTGTGCAAGCAATGAGGACGTAACCCTGCATTTTATAGCACCTTCAATCAAAACTGAATCATAAGGTTCTTGGACATCCCCACCACTCACCACTGAGACGCGTTGAGCCAAGCCAAGTGTTATACAAGTATAAACGCATCAGCCACATCTCTAAGCCACAGCCCACTGAATACACTGCGACATGATACACATAGACTACAGTCCAGATATAAGCCGAAAACCTTCCTCTCATATGAGTCGCAACTCACACTCTCAGAAAAAAGGGTACTAAATTGTACCTTGATTTGCCACTGGAGTGGTACCATCAAGGGTACATAATAGTGGTGTGTAAAGGAGCATATAGTGAACCTTACGGTGAAGCTTTACTCTAAAAGGTACAATTATAGTCCAATTATGTAACTTAAATCTTTTTTAAAGTTAACTATATCCACATTTCCATTATTAAAGGTACAGTTTTCTACCCTTTCTACCTTTACTCTCTAAACATAGAATATAAACATAATAAAGTGGTTTACACAGGAAATGTTGCACCTTGCAGATCAAACCTTACTTTTGTGTAAACTTAGCCATGAAAGTGATAACACCACAAAATAAGAAGCAGAATAGAAAAAAGAGTTGCATAAACACCGATTAAAATCTCAAAAAAAAAAAAAAAAAAAAAAGTCCAGACATGCTCAAGAAACAGCATTTAGCTTTAGCGAAGTTCTCTGGACAGTAAAAACAAGGAATGGGAGTGAGAGCAGTTCCATCATCATGACTCCATCATTCAGCACATTAACGTTAGCATGTAGTGCTAATTCAGGTGCTGAACGCAGTCTGAGTATCGCGACTGGCCCAGGCGTGTGCGCTCGCTTTACTTTTTGTGCTTCACAAACACAGATGCTGATAGAGTTCCATGTAGTCATGAAGAGAAGGCAGATGGATTCTACACGAGCCCTTTCATAACAAACCAAATCAATTATTAATTAAATCTAAAAATAAAGCGACTTTCTAGCAGAAGTGGGGCCAATTGTTTTGCAAGTCCTAAGTCAAGACTGGTAAGTCGAAGTCAAGTTAACAAGCCCTTAAGTTTAAGTTTCAAGTCATAATGTGCTCTTTACCAAATGTAAGGCCAGAGTAATAATTATTATAGTAAATTTATTATATTTATATAGTATTTTAAAACTGGTGTTCATCACTTTCTAGACAAATTGTATAACTCAATGGAAATATATGGGGATTTGAGAGAATCATAGCCCCCATCTATCCAGTACCCGTCTATCTCAGTTCAGTTTTGCTTTGCTTTATGATTCGCTTTGTGCAACTTCAAATACTGAACAAAATATGAAGTTGTTGCTTCTGTGAGTGGCTTTTCAACTCCATCGTTGTTTTGTGCAAGTTAAGTGGCTCTCTAACTGGCTGAACACTGACTTTGAAAATGAAAATTGATGCTGATTTACTGAAAATTACTGAAAAAAATAATAAATTTTTTAATTAAATTTCAAAATTACTGAAAAAAGAGTAGATAATTGATAATAGTTGATAATTTCTATTCTTCAGTTTTGAAAAAGTCTTTCCAAGTCAACAGGCTTGAGTCCAAGTGAAGTCACAAGTCATTGTTAAAGTTGAGTCACAAGTCAGCAAATTTGTTACTCGAGTCCAAGTTGAGTCCAAGTCATGTGACTCGAGTCCACAGCACTGCTTTCTAGACTATCACCAAAGTACCTAGAGTAACTGAGTAAGAAAGTGTTTTGGAAGGACACTATGAATGTAAATTAGCATTAAATTGTCAGTAAAAATGTAAATTAGCATGAATATGTCACTAAAAGTGTACATTAGCTTGAATGTGTCTCCTCTCACCATCATTTTTTTAGAAAAGTAAATGGGTTTGGCACATGTATGTTGGATTCATTCTTTTTTTTTTTAAATGAAAAGAAAAATCTTCAAAAAAAATCTTCATTTTGGGGCTGAACTGAATGAAGAATGTCGATTGAGCCGGCTGTGTATCAGAGATTACTGGCTAGAGAAATAATCAGCAGGATTTTCCAGGAGCTGCAGTTTCAAGAACATTTGAATCACTCAGAATTTATTTACGAATATGTAAATCAATCTTTATACACGTTAATCAAATCTTTTTATGAAAACAGAATAAGGTTTCAGAGCACAAGTCTAAAGCTGGGAATATTCTGTAGAATAGCTGAGTTCATAAAAAGATTTAAAAAAAATTTTTTTTTTTTAAATGTAAAAAGTGTTAGTATTTTAAAAATAATTGATTTAGTGTTTGCCAAGAAAAGCAAGAATTAAATTTACAAAATGCCTTTTCTTTAATCTCAAAATGAAAAACTAATGAACGCAACATAAATGTACCGAATATTTTGAATAATTTCAATTCTCCTATGAGTCAGAATTTATAAAAAGGCGTTGGAGTTTTTTGCAGCCAGCTCACGATCCAGCCACTGAAACAGACCTTGTGCAAAACAGCATTAAAAAAGTTAAAACCGTCAAAAAAAAAGTGTCTTATCAGTAGTGACAGACGACTGAAATGACACCTGTGTGGGTTGTTTCAGTTTAATGATAAGCATCATTACACAGGATTACAGCATTGTTAGCTCTGATCAACGAGGTCGAAGGTCAGTTGGGGTTTTCTGAGATTATCAGGACCTGAGAAATGGCTTCCAGTTCAGTAGATAACCCTGTATGAGATACCAAAAACACCAAACCTCCAAAAAAAAAAAAAGCTTTTTTCTTAAAACATTGTTAAAGACCTGAGCCGGATTAGTTCACTTTTATTTAAAGCATCACTGAATGACACACAAGAAGCATTAATTAAGATGCAAAACCTAGCTAAAACTACTAAACCTAATAAATATCAGTTTAAATACAATGCTATATATACAGTATAGTATATACAGGTCATTGCAGTAGTCACATCACATATTAGTCTAAATTCAGTGATATAATTTAAAAAGCCTTGAAAAAAGTCCAACTTTTGGTGTGACTCAGAGTTTGTACAAAGGAGCGGTGACATTTCACTCGAGGAGAATGTGCTATATTTAATGCTAAGGATGTACTTAGGCACCATTTAAGGGCGCAGCGTCTGAATAAACCGCGAATCCTAGGTGTACACATCATAAAAACACCTCTAACAGTTGTCTAGGTAACCCAGGTCAAAGGTCAAGCCTATCCAATAGAGGATGTAGTAGAAACATACAGAAAAATGGCTTCCAGCTGAATTGAATTTAAAAATGAAGAGTGCACCATTTTAAGGAAGCAGGGCCCGAACAAGAGCATCCTAACCCCGCCCGTACAGGAACATCACATCCATTCCACACATAATCGTACATGGTTTTTTGTTGTTGTCGTCGTTTTAACATGCGCTTGTGTGAATGATCATGTGAAACTGCATTTCAGCATAGCCTGAAATCGCACATGAGAATTCAGTTAAACGCACGTGATGTTGTCTGAATAATTCATGATCCGATGTGAAAAAAGAAGCACTTGTGTGAGAAGATTACGTCCTACATGTTAAAAAAGACATTATAAAAGAAATATATATATATATATATATATATATATATATATACAAAACATCTTCCCTACATGTGAAAAATTAACAGGTGATTAAAAAAGAACATGTGAAAATAAATACTGCATGTGAAAAATGTGTGAAGTGTGAAATTTCACACGTGGATCATGTGATTATATGAAGCTTGTGTGTCTTTTCTGTAAGGCTTATTTTAGGGTTTGCCTGCACATTTCATGTGGCCCTGTCCTCTCCAAAACACTTCCACACACGCGCACACACACACACACACACACACAGATGTGCACAATATTATGAGCATGAGATGAATCTGAGTGTTACACTACTCAGCTTGTATGTACTCTTGCAGATATACGAATCTGACCTCTGAGTGCTAACACCTGTATCTCTGTGTGTGTGTGTGTGTGTGTGTGTGTGTATGAGTGTGCAGGTTTTTTTTAGATGAGGTGTGTGTTTGTGTGTGAGAGGGCTTTCTGTCACACTCACCACACCCAGCCTTGCCCTGCTGTGAGTTAATGGGTGAGATTGTTTGAAGAGATGATGAGGTGTGAAACCACAGGTCCAGTGAAGGACAGCAACTCTTGCATGCATGCAAGCACACGCGCATACACACACACACACACACACACACACACACACACACACACACGTTTATTTTTTCTGACTCTTATACTCAGTATATTCTTTGCATTCCGAGGCAGATTTCTGGCGTCAGGTTGAATCTCACTTTGCGTAGCTTTGTGTTTGTGAGCTGCTGTGGTTTAACTTTTTGACGTCCCTCCTTACAGAAAAGACACACACACACACTCTCTGCATGGGAATATACACGTGTGGTTTTTAGACATATCGTATACTGTTGCACACATTTTTCACACGTGATTTATTTTACATATGAAAAATGTTTGTTACAAATGATTCTTTTACATGTTAATATTTTGGATGTATTATTCACGGGCAGACTGGGGGATGGGACAGGGGATGGGATATGGTTGAAGAAATGTCCCTAGGGTGCACTTACAGTAGATAAAACATGATAATGTGCCCTGTGGCTGTCCTTCAAATGGAAAAAAAAGTGATGAAAGGCCCCTAGAATGCTGCTCCATGCTAGAAAAGATGACAAAGTGCCCTTACAGTGGAGAAAACGTGATGAAGTGCCCTCTAGGGTACCGCTGTGTGCTAGAAAGTGTGATGAAGTGCCCTCTGTGTACCACTATGTCCTAGAAAATGTGAAGAAGTGCCCTCTAGGGTACCGCTATTTGCTACAAAATGTGATGAAGTGCCCTCTAGGGTGCTGCTCCCTGCTAGAAAACATGACAAAGTGCCCTTACAATGGAGAAAAACGTGATGAAGTGCCTTCTAGGGTACCGCTATGTGCTAGAAAATGTGATGAAGTGCCCTCTAGGGTACCGCTATGTGCTAGAAAATGTGATGAAGTGCCCTCTAGGGTACCACTATGTCCTAGAAAACGTGATGAAGTGCCCTCTAGGATACTGTTATGTGCTAGAAAATGTGATGAAGTGCCCTCTGTGTACCACTATGTCCTAGAAAACGTGATGAAGTGCCCTCTAGGGTACCGCTATGTGCTAGAAAACGTGATGAAGTGCCCTCTAGGGTACTGCTATGTGCTAGAAAACGTGATAAAGTGCCCTCTAGGGTACTGCTATTTGCTAGAAAACGTGATGAAGTGCCCTCTAGGGTACCACTATGTCCTAGAAAACGTGATGAAGTGCCCTCTAGGGTACCGCTATGTGCTAAAAAATGTGATGAAGTGCCCTCTAGGGTACCGCTATTTGCTACAAAATGTGATGAAGTGCCCTCTAGGGTGCTGCTCCCTGCTAGAAAACATGACAAAGTGCCCTTACAATGGAGAAAAACGTGATGAAGTGCCCTCTAGGGTACCGCTATGTGCTAGAAAACGTGATGAAGTGCCCTCTAGGGTACCGCTATGTGCTAGAAAACGTGATGAAGTGCCCTCTAGGATACTGTTATGTGCTAGAAAATGTGATGAAGTGCCCTCTGTGTACCACTATGTCCTAGAAAACGTGATGAAATGCCCCCTAGGGTGCTGCTCCCTGCTAGAAAACATGACAAAATGCCCTTACAATGGAGAAAAACGTGATGAAGTGCCCTCTAGGATACTGCTATGTGCTAGAAAACGTGATGAAGTGCCCTCTAGGATACTGCTATGTGCTAGAAAATGTAATGAAGTGCCCTCTAGGGTACCGCTATGTGCTAGAAAATGTGATGAAGTGCCCTCTAGGGTACCGCTATGTGCTAGAAAATGTGATGAAGTGCCCTCTAGGGTACCACTATGTCCTAGAAAACGTGATGAAGTGCCCTCTAGGGTACCGCTATTTGCTAGAAAACGTGATGAAGTGCCCTCTAGGGTACCACTATGTCCTAGAAAACATGATGAAGTGCCCTCTAGGGTACCGCTATGTGCTAGAAAACGTGATGAAGCGCCCTCTAGGGTACCGCTATGTGCTAGAAAACGTGATGAAGTGCCCTCTAGGTTACCACTATGTGCTAGAAAACGTGATGAAGCGCCCTCTAGGGTACCGCTATGTGCTAGAAAACGTGATGAAGTGCCCTCTAGGGTACCACTATGTGCTAGAAAATGTGATGAAGTGCCCTCTAGTGTACCGCTATGTGCTAGAAAACGTGATGAAGTGCCCTCTAGGGTGACTTTCCAATAAGTAATGCAGTGCCCCATAGAGTTCCCTTATGTACGAGGAAACACGATGCAGTGTGACGGCTGGCCCAGTGCCCTATAGGCTCCCCTAAGTGCCCTTTCTATTATTATTTTCACCGCTGCATGAAGGACACGATGGTTTCAATTGTCTTCTATCATTCACACAATGTCACGTTCGTGTAGTTTCAGGCCATGTTGAAATGCACTTTTGAACGTTTTCAGGTATTCGATGTTACTCACATGTGAAAATGTAAAAGATCAGATGTGAAAATTAAATAAATCATGTGAAAAAAATAAAATCAAGTGTGAAATGGATGTGATGTTTTTTTTTTCCCTCCATCCCGTTGTGCCTGGCTACACGATGAAGGAGTTATCCCACAAGTAATGAGCAGAGGTCAGTCCTAATCCCTCTCTACACAAAGCAGAGGAAGAGGAAGAAGAGGAAAAGGAGGAAGAGGAAGAAAAAGAGGAAGAAGAGGAAGAAGGGGAAGAAAAAGAAGAGGAAGAGCATGTAGAGGAAGGGAATGAGGAAGAGGAGGAGGAAGAGCAAGAAGAGGAAGAGGAATAAGAAGAAGAGGAAGAGGAGGAGGAAGAAGAGGAAGAGCAAGAAGAGGAAGGGAACGAGGAAGAGGAGGAGGAGCAAGAAGAGGAAGAGGAATAAGAAGAAGAGGAGGAGGAAGAAGAAGAAGAAGAGGAAGAGCATGTAGAGGAAGGGAACGAGGAAGAGGAGGAGGAGGAAGAGCAAGAAGAGGAGGAGGAAGAAGAAGAGGAAGAGCATGTAGAGGAAGGGAACGAGGAAGAGCAAGAGGAAGAGGAAGAAGAGGAGGAGGAGGAGGAGGAGCAAGAAGAGGAAGAGGAAGAAGAGGAAGAAGAGGAAGAGGAGGAGGAGCAAGAAGAGGAAGAAGAGGAAGAGGAGGAGGAGCAAGAAGAGGAAGAAGAGGAAGAGGTGTCCCTCTTCACTTTAACCATCAACTTTAACAGCGAATCATGTAACAGTGCCCTCTGCTGGTTATATACAACATCACAGCCTCAGCCATGTCATCTGCAGCTTATTGCTTTATTAAGGCACTTTTGGTCAGTATTATTTAGTATAATAATAATAATAATAATAATAATAATAATAATAATCCTGTGAGTACAAAGTAATATTAGAGGGAGTTTTTGAAAACAACACCAAAGGAAACAGGTTATCACACGTTATGTAGCAAATACAGCGTACTTTGTTTATTTGAATTAAAAGTTATAAGTAAAAAATATATATATTAAGTTGCATTTTGTAAATAAATAAATATATAACTTTCCCGAAACTGTTTGTGAATAACAGCATTGTTAACGGCTTTTACCTCATTGCCATGGCAACCTCAAAGAGACTCTCAGAAGCACGTGCACCCTTTTTGGGGGGGGACGGGGAGGGGGCGCCTGCTCTCGTTGGCTACATTCCAAACCCGCGTGCTAGTCTACTAACTAGTACGCCTGAAACAGTACGCGAGGATCGGTCGCGTGCTTGCGAGTCGCCATGACAACGCCCAAACTTGCACACTACCATACTAAAAAGTGTGCAGACGCTTCTCACTCTGACCCGAGCGAACCGGACTGCGCCGGCCCCGGCTGTTTAACGGCCCTGTCCCAAACGGCTCCCTATTCTCTGTCTAAGTGCACTACTGCAGGGGTACAGGTCCAATACACTCCACTCGAGTGCACTACATGACTAGTTACTGCGTTATATACGCGGTGTCATACTGTCTGGGGTTTCATGTTTGAGACATAGTGCACTACAAGCTGCTATTTTATACTCCATAGTGCGCCTTTCTAGGGGGTAGGGTGCTATTTGGGATTCGGCCCATGTCATTCATTTTGTGATTCTGTGTAAGCGCCTAAAGCTGTTCATGCCGGACAACTAAGTTTCTCACTTTCCTAGCAGTAAGTAAATATATATATATATTTTGTATATGTGTGTTTTTAAAAATCTAAGAAACAATTGAGAATATCGTAAAAATCGTAAAAATATTACGGTTTATTTTGGTGAAATATGTAAAATGTATAATAATAATAATAATAATAATAATAATATAATGCTTGTAACATTAAAGTATATATAATTCAAGGCTACAGTATCCTCCTAATCCTCCCGCTCTTCCTACTACCACTACTACTACTACTAATAATAATAATAATAATAATAATAATAATAATAATTAAAGCTGCAAGCAGCTTTTTCGGGGGCCAAGCACCCAGACTTTGTGAGCCACACATTCACAGACCTGCCACAGTTGTTGACTGAACAATCACATCAAAGCAGAGCCATAACATTAGGCAAAGAGATTCAAGAGTGATTTGTAGTTTCATTCATGATGTGTATGATTTGACCACAGACAGTGGTGGAATTCTCTGACTGTAGGAGGAAAGATCTAGATGAACAAATGGGCATCAGGGTGGCATTGCTGTAGCATTGTTAGACATGTGTCAAGATGATGTGAGCCAGATTTGGTGAAGATTGGACAAAATTTGGAGGAGGAGTAGCAAAAATGGCAGTTAGATGTGTAAGCATTTTTGGCATGTTATTGTAACTTTTGACGAGTAGGTGGAATGGGCATGAAATTTTTTGCATTAGCCTCAGGGTCATGGTCCTGAAGATGCCTACCAAGTTTTGTGTCAGTGCGCAAAGTTTTTGCTGAGATATAGCCTCAATTCCTGCTCGGCGGGCTTCGCCATCAGATTTGTTGGCCCATTATGGACAAATCGTTTGGAATAATCAAAATCCTTTTGATAATTTTTGTGAGGCTTACACTGAAGATGATGTGTTCCAAATTTGGTGATGACTGGAGAAAATTTGTAGGAGGAGTAGCAAAAAACAGTTTATAACAAAATCCCACATGGTCAACAGGAAGTACACTTGAATTTCAGATGTTGGTGTGTGTTCACCTCTGCATACTCCAGGGAATTATAGGAAAAGTGAACTGTGAATTTATCACAAACTCTTCAAATGATATAAGGTCAAATGATATAAGGACCATAAGGTGGCACAGTCACAAAACTTCTTGGGTACATTCAGGGCATGATCCTGAAGATACCTATCAAGTTTCATGATGATACATAGATGCATTGCTGACATACACCCTCACATCCTGTTTTTCCCATTTTCCAGCATGTTACAGGAGAACGGGTTTGAATATCAAAATTAATAAATAATAATAATAATAATAACAACAACAACAATAATCTTGGGTAAAGTGTATGTATTACTCTGACCAATCACAAAGCTGATATCACTTCTTAATCACTTAGTTCCTGCTTGAAATGTCTCTTCTGAGCAGCCTAGCCAGTAAAGTCTAACCTCACAAGTGAAAGTTAACCTCAGAAATAAGATCTAACCTCACAAGTGAAAGAATGTTAACCTCACAAATGAAAGCTAACCTCACAAGTGAAAGCTAACCTCACAAGTGAAAGCTAACCTAGCAAATGAAAGCTAACCTCACTAATGAAAGCTAACCTAACAAGCAAAAGTTAACCCCACAAGTGAAAGCTAGATAACCTAGAGAGTGAAAGCTAACCTAGTGAGTAAAAGCTAGCCTAGTGGGTGAAAAGTAAGTGAGTGAAAGCTAACCTAGGGAGCATAGCCTACTGCTATAACTCTATATTTGATCAGCAGGTTGAGCTGGTGTTGGATGAGTGTTTCATCATATTCTCTCTTTTTATTCCAAATTTTCCAGATGTTTAATGTTTTTAATATTTACACTGTGTTCCCTGGGATTTTAATGATCACTGTTTATGAAAGCTGTTGTTTAATCTCTTTTCTCTCACTCCCTCTGTGAAGGTGATGTTCACTCTGTCAGAGCTCTGGTCTGTTACTGAGAGACAGGGTCACTATAAGCTGCTGAAGCCATGGTGGGAGGTCTTCATGGACTATCTGGTGCTCCTCATGCTCATGGTGTCAATCCTGGCTGGGACTCTGTTACTCTCACGAGACGGGGTGGTGTGTGTCCCCATACTTTCCACCTCAAGCAACTCCAGCACTTCTTTTGGAATTCCCTCGGATCCTGTCACACCTCATACTGCATCAAGTGTCCCCATATCTAGGAGTCTGGCTAAAGGCATTCGGACTGACCTTGACTACCAGCAGTATGTCTATGTGAGCACCGTGTGCTACCACGAGGCTCTGCCATGGTTCTCGCGTTTCCTGCCCTATGTCACCTTACTGCAGTCGTTGCTCCTGCTGGCTAGTGGTTCCTTCTGGTTCCACTTCCCACTCACCTCTGCCCGCATTGAGCACTTTTTAACCATTCTTGCCAAGTGCTGTGAGTCACCCTGGACCTCCAGGGCACTTTCCCATGCTGCCAAGCTGGACAGAGCACATCACAGTCGCCCTTCCGATGAGGACAAAGTGATAAGGACCCAAGTGCCACACACTCCTAAACTCTTTACCCGACAGTCTAGCCTTGACTCGGGAACTGACAGCCCCCTGTTGGCCAGGACGGATAGTACCTCGGCCCAGCCTTCTCCATGTCCATCCAATATGTCTCACTGCTCCACATTGTCCTCTCTCTCGATCCTAGAACCTGCTTCCCTGCATAAGGCAGCTACTGTTCTTCCAGAAGGTTCTAGCACCGGGCCCTCGCTGGACCGGAGTGACGGAGAACAGGCCAGAGCTCTGTTTGAGAGAGTCCGCAGGTTCCGGGCACACTGCGAGAGCTCTAATATCATTTACAAGGTCAATAGAAGGTTTGGAATACCAGTTATATATCATTCTGCCTTGGTTGTTTGATAATGATAATCCTGGGTCCTCTGTCTTCTTTCTCTCAGGTGTACACAGCTCAGACTGTGTTCAAAGTGCTGAAGTTCATTGTGATTGTGAGCTACACCACACCTCTACTGGGCTCCATCTCTTTTACTTACATCTGCCAGCCCCATTCCCATGCTTTAACAGGATACCATACCTTCCAGTGCAGCCACCTGCTATCATCTGTCCTGCGCAAGCTGATGAAAGCCTACATCTGTCTCGTGGGCCTTTATGGCCTGCTGGGCATCTACACCCTTTTCTGGATTTTCCACAAGTACGCTTGTGAGCTATAGTTTATCAAGAGTAAGAGTACAGATCTGGGATCAGGTCACTTTTAACTATATAATTGTCATTATTTGGATGAAAATTGGGGAAACTGATCCTGGTCAGCACTGTTACTTGTGTATCCTTCTGTGCTGTAGTTCATGGGTCCTGATGTAATTATATTCTGGAAGAAACTGAAAAATAGGACACCATTTTAAAACTAAGCAGCAAGAAATGTTACAGGATTATACACTGGCTTCCAAAATAATTGGTTCTTTTCATGAAATTGAGCAAAAATTAACCTATAAAAATAACACTGGATTCAAAATTATGGATATATGCATACTTTGGGGAAACACAGGCAACAACAAAGTTCTTGGGGACTGAAAGCAAATTAAAAATAATATAACATTTTGTATATTTATAAATTAATATTTTTGGGTGGAATTTGTTTTCAAGAATGACAATTTGCATTAATTAAAAATATTCCTTAGGGAATATTTTGGCACATATCTTTATGAGAGAAAATATTACTATTTTAGAAAAATAATCTAATAAGAATTATGTTTTGCTAGAACAACGATAAATAGTTCCTCCTATTAGTGTAGGAAGGATTTAAATTATTGTACATAATTTTTTATACAATCATTTATTCTCATTTTTATGACTGGTGCCCATAATTCTGGAGGACAGTGTATAGCCAAGTATCTTCTTACCTTTATCTCTCTTTGTAAATGAAAGCTCTCTGTCATCTAAAATGTCATTCCTAGTTGTCTCTATGTAGTCATTTTTTTCCATTTTCCCCATTTTCTTCCCAATTTGGTCACCTGCCAATTCCCACCCACCAGCCAGCTCTCCGCTATCATATGAAAGCTTCCACCTGGGGAGGGTGAAGGCTAACATGTGCTTCCTCCAAGACATGTGAAGCCAGCCAACCACTTTTTTTTACTGCTCCTCATAGTACGTCAAATTACAGCATAACACACTCAGTGGAAAGTGCTATCTGCCCTCCTTTGCATACATGAGCTCATAAACATGCTGATTGATTATTGTACTTGTGACTGACAGGGGAGAGAGAGAGTATGCCCCTCCCACCCAGACAGCACAGCCAATTTTGCTCTGAATAACCAAAAAAATAAATAAATAAAACACACAGTTTAAATTTGATTCAGAAGCTAAAAGTGGATGGGGAAAACTGGCTTAGTTCTTATCCATTAGTTGATCTGCTGAATGATACTAACTCATTTGTTTATCTTTCCTTCCAAGCTTACAGTCAAGCATGGAGATGAATGCTAACAACGTGAGTAGATGTGATTAGTGTATCTTTTAACAAAACACCTGCTACTCTCTTATTAGATTCAGACTGATGACCAAATTTTCTTTGGTTCTCTAGAGCATCAATAGAAGTGGTGCTAGTGAGCAACTAGGAGCAGAGAATCTGCTACAGATTACCTAAAAAAATGACTGGGTACCTGAAAAGGTTCCTGTGGTGCTGCCATTAACATTCTTTACATTAATAAGAACTGTCATAGGCTCTGTTGCTCAGTAGCACTTCTTCCCATAGAACTCATGAACAGCTTTCTGACATTTTCAGCAGGTCTCTGTCTCATTCCCAGGTCTCTGAGACAATACTCGTTCCAGCATCTGCATGAAATAGGTTCCATGTTGGACGTACCAGACCTGTGTAATGACCTGGCCTTCTTGTTACACATGACGGATCAGTACGACCCCTTGCTGGCTCAGCGTCTCTCAGTTTTCCTGTCTCCTGTCAGTGAGACTCGGCTCATGGAGGAGAACTTGGAGCGTCGCTGGAACGCTGCCCGTCTGCGCTCAATGATAACCTCTGATCACAAGGGGCGCTCTCTGCTGCAGCTGGTGGCAGTTCCACATCTCCCTCCTGCACTCTTCACCCTGAGCCAGCTGGAAGTGCTGAAGCTGGAGTTAATTGGAGATGCTAAGCTAACAGCACAGATCTCCAATATGACTGCCCTGAGGTGATGGTTTGAAGGGTAATCTACAGGTTGTTTTTGCAGGTCACACTTGAATTTCTTTCCAGACCCTGGGCCATTTGCTGTTTTTTTGAGCCCAGGAGTGGTCCATGGAACCAATCCCTAGTTCTCTTGAAAATGGTGGTCTGGGGCTTGCTTCAGCCAAACGGAACCCCATGACAAGTACAGGTCATGTATTTGAGCCAAGTGTGAAAACGCCCTTAGTTACACACTGTTTGGTTGGAGAATCCCAGAGCATCGGATGGTTTTTGAAAGCCATGTCATAGCCTGTGTTCACAGAATGTCTAATGTAGATAATAGATCAGGAAAGTTAATTTTTCAGGTCTATTTTCATTGTTTTTGTTTTAATGAAAGCCAAACTAACACTTTCTTTCCACAGGGAGCTTCATTTGTACCACTGCTCAGCCACTGTGGAGTCTGGTGCACTTACGGTCCTCCAGGAGCGTCTGGAGTCTCTGCACCTCACCTTCACCCAAGCTGCAGAGATCCCTGGCTGGGTGTACTCATTGCGCAGCCTGCAGGAGCTCCACCTGAGTGGACGAGTGGCCAGTGAGGGCACTATCAGCCGTGGCTGGGCAATGGGCAGCCTACGCTATCTGCGCCACCTTCGGGTCCTAGCATTGCGTGGCACGCTCCAGAGAATCCCGTCAGAGCTGAGCGAGGTTGCAGGCAGCTTGGTGCATTTGGAGATCCACAACGAAGGTGCCAGGCTGTTGGTGCTAACAGGACTGCGACGGCTGGTGGGATTGACTGAACTGGAGCTGCAGGGATGCCAGCTCGAGAGATTGCCTTCTGCTTTGCTAGCACTAACAGGATTGCGCAGTTTGGACCTGCAGCACAACAGCCTGAGGACATTGGAGGAACTGCTCGGACTGCAGCATCTGAGGCGTCTTTCCTGCCTACGATTGGCCCACAACCGCATTCTGGCAATTCCTACCAGTGTGGGAGTCCTCCGGGCCTTGGAGCTCTTGGACTTGGCACACAATGAGCTGCGGAGTCTTCCACCAGCTCTTTTCACAATCCATCGACTCCGGCGCCTCCTGCTGGCTGGGAACCTTCTTGAGGAACTGCCTGCTGAAGTGGGGGCACTCACTCTCCTTAGTGAGCTTGATCTGAGCAGGAACAGGCTTGAGAGGCTTCCAGAGGCGCTTTTTGCCAACTGCAAGGAGTTGCGCATTCTAAATTTGGCCAACAACTCCCTAGGATCCCTGAACATGGGATTGGGCTCTTTGAAGCACCTTTCCAAGCTGGATGTACAAGGAAACAACCTTGAGGAACTGCCCATTGAGCTTGGTTGCTGCTCAGGGCTTCGTGGAGGTGGTTTGCTGGTGGAGAGGTGGCTGCTTCACACTTTGCCAAGTCACATCAGGGACTTCCTCCAGCAGCCATCTTGTGCTTCTTCCGAAGCTAATTCCCGCCCTTGTTCAGATATATTCCCTGCCTTCTCCGCCGCCCAGTGGAGCTTTCTCTCCTCTGTGGAATCACGGATATAGTTGAGAAGAGATCTGAAAATGCTTTCTATTTGATGTTGAGAACATCAATGTATGTTTTTTTAGGCAACAACTTTATAGCCTGAATTTGCTAGAAGAATGCAACAGTTTCAGACTCCATACAGACTCCTTTGCACATTCTTACGATGAATAAGTATCCCAAGTTTAGGATCAAACAGGGCTAAAATAATAACCACAAATATTTAGCTCAGTATTAAAATCATGATTACTGATCACAATTATTTAACCATTTTAAGAACAGTTTTATTAACTTTATTATTTTATTATTTAAAATCAGTAGAAAACAGTTAGTTATTTAACACTGCATATTATAAACCTATATTTATCTGAATGTCTTAAATCACTCACTCACAAAGTTGTACTAAAAATAAAATGTTATCAAAAATAAAATATTATCAACCTAACTTTAGCTAAGCACAGCAATGTCACAATGGACAGACAACTGCATGAAAACTGATGTTTAAAAAATAATATAGGCTAAGAGGCTAGCAAAGTGATTTGCCTGTATCTCTAATAGTTTTAAAATAGTCCTTCTATACATCATCATCATTCACAAACTAACAGTAGGCCAACCCCGTAGGCCAACAGTAGTCAGTTACATATCAAATCAAAGGCTACTAAATCGTATCATATCCTATAGGAGCACATTCAGTGATATCGCCAAATATCAAATCATTGCCTTATGAATCCAAATCGTATCATATCGTGTGAAAGCCTGAGGTTTACTCCCCCGCTGAATACTGTCTGTTTACGTATGTGTTATGTGTGCACAGTTATGGCTGAATAGCAGGAGAGAATGTTCTTGTTTTTGTTCTACAGTAAAGCCGCATTTTATATTTACAGTGGTTTTAAATTGTCAGTATATTATAATATATGTATTATTTAAGGTCATACATTTGTAACTCCGTAATTTAACTTACAATTAAAAGAATAACATTTGACTAACCTTTGTTTTTTCATTGTTTCTTCACGTGCATACTAGACTCACTGTCCACTTTATTAGGAACACCTGTATACCTGCACATTCATGCGATTATCCAGTCAGCCAATCATGTGGCAGCAGCACAATACATAAAAATCATGCAGATACACGTCAAGCGCTTCAGTCAATGTTCACGTCAAACATCAGAATTGGGAACAAATGTGATCTTAGTGATTTTAACCGTGGCATGGATGTTGGTACTAGATGGGCTGGTCTCACTGCTGATTTTCACACACAACAGTCTCTAGAGTTTGGACAACGCCATGCAGTCCTCTTTGAGATCAAGGTATTTTCAGTATTTTCTTTTCTATTTTATTCTATTCTATTCTAATCTATATTGCACTTCACTTTATTCTCCTAACTCTATTAGAGAAATTATATTTTATTGTGAGTAAAATTCCTTTTGTTTTGTATTTACATTTGGCTTTCTACACAAAACCAAGCTGTGGCTTGGTACACAAATTTCATCCTTTTTCTCCCACAGGTTAACTTTCAGTGACGTTACGTAGAGATCTCTCTTTCAGATCTTCTCGACCACAACAAATCCTCAGTCAACGCCACAAAGGTAGAGTCTGATATTAAGAAGAAATGATTTGAAAAAACATTAATTCATTAGTTAGTTGGTGAAACACCTTTCTGTAATGCTTTTTTTTTTTTTTTTTGCATATGCACTTATATTATTATATTATATTATTGTACCTTTAATAACATGTAAAAATGTTGCTTTGTTGTACAGAGTAGAGAGATGAACAGCAGCTGAGTGGATATTCTGTTAGATCTTGTACCACAAGAGGAGCTGATTTGTTTTTTTCACTGCAAGAAGACAGAGATGTCCTATGGCATGGACGAACCGCTCTTTTATCTCAACCAGCTCCGAGACCACAATCTGGTACCTGAGGATCTCAACCAGGCAAGAGATCAAGAACAATGTCTATTTTACATTACTACATTTGAAGAGTTTTTATCCTTACTCCTGTAATAAAGAAACTGACTGGCTTGACTTGCTAAAGTAATATTCTATAATTGTATTTTAGTGTTCAGTGTGAGGACGTTAAGGATTGAATGGTTGATAATGTTTATTAATAAGTGTTACTAGTATCAGGTAACATAAACAGAAAGACATACCCTAGATACTGAAAGTGAAAGCCTATTTTCATTTGTGAAGGAAATCATATTATACAAATAAAGAAAGTGCATTGGAGCTCGTACCTGTGATTAAGCCACATCTGCCACACACCTCCACTGACTGTATATGTTATTTTCACATTTTTTGTGTTATTTTGTTTATTTAACATCTATGAAAGAAGATTTCAGTGTCAGTGCTTTAAGGTAAAGCTGTTTAGGGAAGCTCTATCATAGCCTAGTGTGAACGTAAAGAAAGAACTTGGTACTTCTTAGTTCCACCAGGAAACATGCAAACAAAAGAAAGGTTTTTATTTAGCATTTTTTTTTTCTAAGATTGTGCAAGTAAAGTGAGTCTGAGGCAGTAGGAGGTGGATAAACAAAGTAGATAACAATGTAATGAAGTGAGGACGTGTGTGTGTTTACATCTCAAAAACACACTAGCAGCTTAGGTCCAAGTTATGAAGTCATATTTAATTATTTTACTGCAAAATCATTAAAATCATGAACAAGGTAGACTCAAGCAGCACAACTCTAGAGACTGTTGTGTGTGAAAATCCAAGGAGTTTAGCAGTTTTGGGAAATATTCAAAACATCTGGTACCAACAACCATGCCAAGGTCAAAGTCACTGAGATCTCTTTTGTATCCAGTGAGCTTAATATGAAATGTGTTTGTATTTAACAGTAATTCTATTTAAAATCAGTAATGCATTTTATGTATAATTCAAATGATTAAACAAACAAGTGTTATTGAATTCTCAACATTCTCTCTCTCTCTCTCTCTCTCTCTCTCTCTGTGTGTCTGTGCAGAAGATAATAAAGATGAAATGTAAGGACAGAAAGCAGAATGGTGTGTATAAGCGTTTGGAATGGCAGCCTTCTGGATGGTCAGTCACTCCATTTTTATTCACCTTTCTGTGTCAACTTTATTGTTTTTCACACTTGAATTTCCAAATTTAATGTATAACAGTTTATGATTTTCTTGAGTTTATTATTTTGATGAATTTATTATTACTCTGAATGTTATCTTGAAGTGCATAATCATCCTAATCATCAGCATCAGCAGTGTAAAATGTGGGTACAGGATTAAGGTGTAGTATGCAAGAGATTAGGATATGAAAGATGTGCTTAGTAGGACTATTGCACTAATCACAGTACACCAGACCTGGTTCAAATGACGCACGGGATTAGTGGAGGCAAAAGCTGTAGGATGTTTGGAAAGGTTTTCCTGGTGCGGTCGCAGTGGCAACAGGCTGAGTAGGACAGTCCAGGCTTCTATATTCCCCAGCCACAGATACCAGCTTTTCCTGTGGGATCCCCAGACGTTCCCAGGACAACTGTGAGAATCTCGCCAGCGGTCCTGGGTCTGCTCCGGGATCTCCACCAGTCGGATATTCCTAAAACAGCTCTAGCGGTAGCCAACCAGGCAAAATCATTCTGAGTCTCCTGAACTGTTTTCTCTCGATTCAGAGGAGGAGCAGTGGCTCTATTCTAAGGCTCTACAGGATTGTAAGGCACCTCACACAATCACAGAGAGCAAGCTTATTTACACCGCCTGTGTTTGCAACCTTATTCCTTTAGCCACTACCCACAGCTCGTGACCATAGGTGAGGATGTGTATAAGATCACTTGTGAATAAGATCCCAAGATATTTAAACTCCTCTGCCAGGGGCAAGGCCGCTTCCCTCACTTGAAGAAAGCGTCCCATACTTTTCTGTCCGACTCGCTGATTTTCATCCCAGCTGCCTCACACTCAGCAGCGAAACACTCAAGTGCATGTCTGAAGGTCCATTTCCGATGGTGCCGGGTGAACATCATCCGCATATAACAGGGATGTTACCCCTAGCCTGTCTCATACTGGAAACCTCTCTAACCTCAATATCCTGTCCATGAAAGCACAAACAGGAGTGGAGCTAAGACATGCTCTTGACAGAGTCTGACACCCACGTTAAACGATTTCAACTTGACATCAAGAATACAGACAGAACTAGCTCACTGCACTTATACAGAGACCAAACTGCACAAACTAGAGTCCCAGATAACCCATATCTCCCACAACATATGTTGAAGCACACAATTATAAGCCTCCTCGTAATTCACAAAACACTTGTAGACTGGAATAGCATTCTCCCTTGACTCCTCACAAAGCTGTGCAAGAGGAAGGAACTGGTCCATTGTTCCATGGCCTGGGCTGAACCTGTGCGGTTCCTCCTGAATCATAGGTGTCATATGGAGTCTCTTCTCCAAAACTCTGGTTTATACTTTTCCTAGAAGGCCGAGGAGTGTGATTCTTAATAATTGGAAAACACCCTCTGGTCTCTCCTTTTTTATAATTATGCACCACTATCCACAGTCCAAAGGCACTGCCCTAGATCTCCATGCAACACTGAAGAGACACATTTATGTTCCCTAAGTCAAATTCTCATCTTTTCAGAGTCTATGGCCCAAATCCAAAGTGGTAACATGAAACACCACTATGACCACTTTGCTTTTAAAACATGACAACTTTGGGTTTTTTTTCATTTGCTCTAATAGCTCTGCTTAGCGTCTTGTTATCTAAGCAAGAAGCCTTTATGTTGTAAGTGAAATCCATCAGTCTTATTTTGTGTTCTTTACATTCTACCCAGAAATAGAGGCTTATGCACTCTTATGTTATAAAACAATAGACTTCTGAAAATACTCGTCAGTCATCTTTCAGAATCATCATTATTGATTACTTGTTGCAGCCCTAGAGTTTACCATATTTTTTTTTTTGTTTAATAATGATGATAAAAAATTCTATTAATTCATGCCACAGCTTCTTTACTGTAGCAGTAAAAATGATAATAATAAGGGATAAGACTTTGGCTGAGAGCATGCATGCCCCAAGTCTCTCGCATCTCTTGTAATGTGCGGTGAGAAGCAGGATGCAAGTGCATACAATCTGCGTGTAGGTTTATTTGGGGCTTTCCACAAATCAGTATCAAAATCTATAGCATGTAGCAAGGTCAAAACCAGAAAACATGGAACAAGGCAAGAAACAAGACAATAAACAAAGCTTAGTAATGCAGATTAAAAAATGCTGAGACTTTACAAATGACTCAAAGACACAGGAGGGTATAAACAGACAAACTAATCAGGATCTAAACACAAAGTAGATGAACACAATCAAGACACACTCATGAAACGGGTGGAGACAGAAATGAAACAGAAACCAACACAGACTTGAGTACATGGTAAAGGGGGGAATCAAAGTTCAAGAGTTTATGATTTTCTCGAGTTAATTATTTTGATGAATTTATGATTACTGTGAATGTGATCCTGAAGTGCATACTGTCTCTCACTTAAGGATCCTTCAGAATTCAGGAAAATGGAAAAAAACCGAGCCTTTCGTTCCTTAAGAGAGAGGAAAAGGAGGCAGAGCAAAAGTGATGAGACAGAGGAACCAGGCCCTTCTTCTGCGTCCTGAAGACCTTGAGAAGGCCACCATCTGTGAGTCTATGGCAATGTGATACACTGAGCTAAAGGTGTTTGGGTTTGTGACATCACTCTCCATCAACCTGGTTTATATATATATATATATATATATATATATATGGGAGAATATTTCATATTTCATCTGGACACAGCATGTTTCTGAAGAATTTTTAGATGTATGTCACATTGTGCCTGAGACTACTATTTTTTTTTTTTTAAAGCGAAGGATCGTCACACCAAATATTGACTTTGTTTCATTTATTACTGTTTACTCTTTATAGTATTTTTTTAAAATGTAGAAACATTTAATTTCATTATTTTTGAAGGCGTCTTTGCTCTACAGCATTTCTTTACACATGCCTAAGTCTTCTGCACAGTACTGTACCTTCAGAGCTGTGCTGTTATAGAAAATTAATCAACACCTTCTGGTTCTGATTTGAGAATTCAGCGGGATAAAAAAAGGTCAGAACAGTTAGAGAGCGCAGCTACACACACCGAAACCTTCTTGTAGGGAAGTAGGGCTGCTTCACATGTTCTTGCGTATGTTCTGGTTGCAGAAGAAGGTCCAGGATGTCGATGAAGTGCTGCGTCACCGTGAACGGTGCTGTTCTGATGACCCGGTCCGTCCCAAACCCATGTCTCTGCAGTGACTGTAACTTTCTCCAGAAGGTTTATTGTGTCACAGTGTTATTCAATTTCATTTCATTTCTTCAACCATCAGGATGAAGATGATGTGTGCTCCAATGTACAGGACAAAAGCACGTGGGTGAATAAATTCAAAATCAGAGAAAGAGAGAGAGAGAGAGAGAGAGAGAGAGAGAGAGAATTTAAGTAAAAAAAAAATTAATTAAAAACATTTTTAAAAAAGGAGGAAATACGCACAATCTGGCAACACAATGAACCCGCGGTTTCGTTTAGCCCTAATGATGGACAGACTCGACTAACCAATCACGGCGCAGCTGCGTAAACTCTCGCGTTGTCGGGCATCCGAATCATCCAATCATATCGCTTCTTTACGCAGAGGGCGGGTACTTCCGGGTTGCAGTATAAACCCGAGGCCTGCGCGTGTGCTTGTAACAGCTTTCCTCCTTCTGCTCCGGGTTTATTCGCTGTAAAGGTGAGCTTGCTTTGTTCTGTTTTGAATTAAATACAATCCAAATTTATAGCTGTATTTAAAAAAAATTATATTTGTGTCAATAATGACGGTTTGTTGTTTTGTTTGAATGAAAAGTCAACAGCAGTAGCGATGCATGTTAGCTTATTGAAATGCTTTGCTAAGCGCCGAGGCTAGTTAGGCTAATTAGCATAGCTGGCTGTTTAGCTCAAAACTATTCGTTTTCTGGATTATTGTTTAATAATGTGTGTTTAGTTGGCTCAAATGGTAACAAATAGTAGCACTAGTAAAAAATAATACACAGGAAAGAAAAAGATTTAAACGCAAAATAGTAAGTAAGTGTGCGGCTAATACCCGGTTAGCTTTTAGCAATGATGGTGGCCTTCATTGTTTCCAACAAACACTGTTTCTGAGTACAGAAATGTTTATTTATTTCTCTCTCTCACTCTCACACACCCACTCACACACGCACACAGAGTGCATAATGATATAATTACTAAAGTAATAGCTTTAAGAGGTTATTTTTCAGCCATTAAGGCGAATAAGTTAAAGTTGAATCCCAAACGCTTATCTAGTAAAGCTGTAGAGCCCTAGCTAGGGTGTAAGGGATCTTTACTTCTTTCCCTATGTAGTGCACAGGGGTAGGGAGGTGGCCGGTTATTTGGGACGCACTGTTTCACGACTGGTTTGACTCTGCAGGAAAACAGTTGGTGGGATTCAGAAGGGAAAAAAAAGATAGAAAATACAACAATAAAGTGAAAACCTTTCTAAGGAGAAATAAGAGAAGAAATCATTTGCACTAGACTGCGGTTTATGACACACAAGACTAAACAAGACATGATTTCTCATGAATAAGTCAGATACAGATAAATGTGAGGTGTGGCAATGTAAAGAAACTGTGAAGCAGGTGTTAATTAAATATCAGGAAATCTAAAGCTGGGGGGAAAAAAGATCAAGACTGGAAGGAAATGAGAGATTAAAGGTTTAGTAGAAGTAGAAATAATCAGGTGGAAGTTGTCAGGGCTTCAGTCACATTTCTACATGAACCAGGTCTCGTCAGGAGAATATTACTGGAGATCAACGACGCCGGGATTTTACGCCTTTTACGATGTTCTGTAACTCGCCAGAAAACTGGAAGAAGAAGAAGAACCGTCGGTGGCCTGCTTGTGTTCTGGTTTATTAATAAAAACAGAGTCTGTGATGGAGGAAATGTGACAGATTCAGTGTAATAGTGTTAAGAATATCTTATTATTATTATTTTTATTATTAAGCAATAGTTTGAAGTAGGGCTGCACAATATATCGAAATTATCGAAATATCGCAAATATAAATATCGCGATACGCCTATTGCAAGGGCTTGTGATAACTGAATGATTTTAACACTTCCAAAAATTACGAAAAGTCAAAGTTTTAGGGCGATGCAGAGAATGTTCTTTTCCTCGAAAAAGCATGAAATGTATGTTGGTTACGTCATATTCAGTTTTTAAGTATGTAAATATATATATAATTTAAATTGATTTTACACACTTGTAGTATTATCGCACCGCAGTTTGCGTTATTTAACAAGTTACCGCATGTCGCAGTTTTCTTCGATATCATGTGCAGCCCTGGTTTGAAGCTGCTCATGTATAAAGTTAGTCGTATAATCTAAAGGTTTGTGTTTGGTGTTTGGAGGGAGATGGACGATTTGAGCAGAATGTCATATCGCAGTCTTTTTCACGATAGAATGTGCCGTGATATTTTGCAGACGCGGCGTTATGAAATCATTTTTCTTTATTTTCTGTTCATCGTTTCCAAACTATTATCTTTAAATGAAGGAAAGGAGGGAAAGCGAAACGTTTTGTTGATAAAACAGAGTTTAATTCGTTACACGGAGCACAAACACACAACCATGCTCAGAAACGTGTAGCGTAAGTGATATATATCCGATCCACGATATTAATATATCACTCAGCCATGTGCTGAATCACATTGTGTGTTTACTTACGCAGTTTTGCATGATTGCTTTGATAAAGATTTGAATACACACACTTTTAAAGATCGTAACCAGTTTAGTTAAACCCAGCCGGACAGGATTTCCCGGAGCGCCGTGTTGTTATGGGTCTCGTGTTGACGCAACAGTTCGAGAGTCACACTCTTGAGATCGTTCCATGTGTCCGAATTTTACAGGGTGGAATCGGGGTGAAAAGCTGAAAGTTATTCCCTGCGGAAAATCGGAACAAGCCGAGGGGAGTTGTTCTGGGGTCTGCCTGCGTGTATTTATTTATTTATTTATTTTTTAGAGTAGCCATGTTGACTGGATTTCTGGCACTTTTTATAACCACAATGGGCATGTGTTTCAAAAAAAAAAAGAGTGAGGGAGTATATTTTCCCGTCCACATGGCAACCGTGAAAAGACAAGCGTTTTATATTTCTCTGCACTCGAGGCTTTGTTTTCAGCTCCCTTATGGAGTTCTCTGTAACCTGTGTACGTGTTGATGGGGTTCGGTGTCTGAACTGCACTTGATTTCAGACTCCTCCTCACTTCTCCCTCTGTGTGTGTGTGTGTGTGTCTCCAGCATGGCCGAGAATGACGCCGATAACGAGCTGTTGGACTACGAGGAGGACGAGGAGCCTCAGGGAGCACCGGAGAGCGCCACCCCAGCTGGGAAGAAGGAGGTGAAGGGTTCCTACGTGTCCATCCACAGCTCCGGCTTCAGGGACTTCCTGCTCAAACCCGAGCTCCTGAGGGCCATCGTGGACTGCGGCTTCGAGCATCCGTCAGAAGGTAACATCTAAATAACCTTAAACAAGAGTAACTAATCTGATTGGTTGATTGTTTTCATATACAAGCACAACACTGAGTAATTCACATGGTGGTGTGTGTGTGTGTGTGTGTGTGTGTTTCAGTGCAGCACGAGTGTATCCCACAGGCCATCCTGGGCATGGACATCTTGTGCCAGGCGAAATCAGGTATGGGGAAGACGGCGGTGTTTGTTTTGGCCACTCTGCAGCAGATCGAGCCCGTGGATGGACAGGTACGTCTTCCGCTCATTGGTCAGGTGTCAGGAACGTTAAACCAGTTCAGCTCTACACAATAGCGTTTGTCTTCTATCGTCCAATCAGGTGTCGGTGCTGGTGATGTGTCACACGCGTGAGCTGGCCTTCCAGATCAGCAAAGAGTATGAACGCTTCTCTAAGTACATGCCCACGGTCAAGGTGGCCGTGTTCTTCGGCGGTCTGCCCATCAAGAAGGACGAGGAGGTGCTGAAGAAGAACTGCCCGCACATCGTGGTGGGAACGCCGGGACGCATCCTCGCACTCGTCCGCAACAAGACGCTCAGCCTCAAAAACGTCAAACACTTTGTTCTGGACGAGTGTGATAAGATGCTGGAGCAGCTCGGTACGAACCTTCTCACGTTTTCCTCTGTAGTGTGCTCTCTCAGCGCGTTGGCCGTTTTCTCTACTGCACGAGGCAGCCAGACGTTTCCTGTTGCAACTGCTAGACATTTGTGACTCTTTAGACAAACACGTTTTAAAACAACTTCTCCGCAGGAAGCTTTTGTGTAGATCTGGCAACCAGGGCTGTGCGCCGTAACTCCGAATGTTAGTCCTCTCTCGGGTTTGTGGGAAATGAACAGGAACGCCATAGTTCTGGTTCCTGCTGCGTCTGTTCTTCATCGTGCAGTGGAAAAAAACGTCCTTGTGCTGAAGTGGATAAAGACAAACTGACAGTGGAATTGAAATGAATCTGTTACTTGTTAATTAGTTGCAAGTGAGATGGAATCTAATTCAGTGTGGCTGAGAAGTTCAGGGAGCTGTACATCTAGTGCTTTGTGGTGTCTGCATGATTGATGCTTACTCTCTCTCTCTCTCTCTCTCTCTCTCTCTCTCTCTCTCTCTGTCTTTCTCTCTGTCTTACTCTCTCTCTTTTTGTGCTTCTCTCTCTTTCACTCTGTCCTGCTCTCTGTTTCGCTCTGTTTCTCTTTCTGTGTCTCTCTCTGTGTCTCTCTCTCTCTCTCTTTCTTTCTGTTTCTCACTCTTTCTGTGTTTGTCTCTCATCTCTCTTTTCTCTGTGTGCATCTTTCTCTCTCTCTCTCTCTCTCTCTCTCTCTCTCAGATATGAGGCGTGATGTGCAGGACATCTTCAGACTCACCCCTCATGAGAAACAGTGTATGATGTTCAGCGCCACCCTGAGCAAAGAGATCCGGCCGGTCTGTCGCAAGTTCATGCAGGATGTGAGTGTTTACAACACACTGCAGTGAGGAAGTCTCAAACTCTAAACACACTGCTGTACTGGTACAGGAAATGACATCACAAAACATCCTAGGGATTCATAGCCTTTGTTAGTTTAACAGCTTTGTTTTGTTTGGGAAACTTGCAGAATATTTTATTTATCATCCTTTTAAATCTCAAGTTTGACCTGTTGTTTTTTTCCCGCCTTTTCCCCATCAGCCGATGGAGGTGTTTGTGGACGACGAGACGAAGCTGACGCTGCACGGCCTGCAGCAGTACTACTGCAAACTGAAGGACAGCGAGAAGAACCGCAAGCTCTTCGACCTGCTCGACGTTCTCGAGTTCAACCAGGTGAGAACGCCTCGTATGAAATCGCCGGGTCTCAGCTTTCGAAGCCGGGTCGCCGTGCGTCGCTCACAGGCGCGCTGTAATTCCCGTTTTGTCCTGCAGGTGGTGATCTTTGTGAAGTCTGTGCAGCGCTGTGTGGCTCTGTCTCAGCTGCTGGTGGAGCAGAACTTCCCAGCCATCGCCATCCACAGAGGCATGGCTCAGGAGGAGAGGTACAAACACACCGCTAACACACTCGCTGCATCAAACCGGTTTAAACAGGTTTCAGTGCTAGTTTTCCTGTGGTTTATTTTATCAGCTCTGTGATGCATCGCCCAGTCGGCTTTTCCCGTTATGCAGGGCAGATCACATGGCTGTGATTTTTTCCTTGTTTGTTTACTCTGATTTGTGTTTTTTTTTGTTTTGTTTTTTTAATGCAATAGTAGTCATATTTTGAATCATGAAACAATACAGTAAGGAGTAAAGACTCCTTTTCGTTCTGTTACAGGACAATGAAGCATGAAAAACTCTTACACGGGTTATAGATACTTTAAAATCAGACTCCAGGGCTTCACACACTCCGTGTCATGCTGTTATAGGAAAATAACCAACAGCTGGGTGCTGTGATGGGGCAGAGTTAATGTTACCAACCCAAAGTTTCTCAGGACGTGTTTCATTCCCTTTACACCACAGCAATTTATTTATAGAGCTCCATGTGGTATTTTTTTTTTCTTATCCATTTATAGTTACGGTTAATGTTGTGGAATATCTGTGAAAAAGATTATCTCCTTTTATCGCTTATAAACAGTTGTTCCTTCGATAGTCCCTCTTTTTTTCCCTACTCTCTAGAAGTTAGTGAGACAGGGAGGAAAAACGCAGCTTTACTAGGAAACTGTAACATGTAAACTCCTGTCCTGAGGATGTCGGGAAACGTTGTTACTTCACAGAGCTTTACTTCTGACTGTTACTGGAGACTCTTTCCATAAATGTTGAATAAACAACAATCAGAACAGACGCGTTAATATAAACCTGTGATTTACAGCTGCACTGCTGTCAGAGCTGCTGTTATAGAAAACTAAACACCTTCTGACCAATCAGATTGGAGAATGATTTGGATAATTATATCGCCGAGGCTCGCTTGAGTCATGATGTGTGCGTAGAGTAGAAGGTCACCTTCAGAGCAGAGGAAAAAACAGCAAAAAAAAAAAAGACAGTGTGTTGCACACGAGTTTCCGTTATATTGCAGTACTGTGTTTGAACATCGGCCAGGTAAATGCCCTGAAGTCAAGGGGGGAAGGGTGTGGTGGTGTGTATATGATGTGTAGTGGGTGTTTTGGTTTTTTTTTTGTTTTATATATATATATATATGTTGTTTTTCCTTCCCTCCTCCACTTACTGTATAGTTGCTGTTGTGTCTTCCAGCAGTGAGAAGACTTGAGTGTACTCCGTTTTGCAGCAGATTACAAACACTCTGATGTTACCATGAAACATATTAATGATGGCAAATGAGAGAAACATGTTTGGAAGTGTCTCCTGTGTTTAAACTGTGTGTGTGTGTGTGTGTGTGTGTGTGTGTGTTCTCAGGCTGTCACGCTACCAGCAGTTTAAGGACTTCCAGAGGAGGATCCTGGTGGCCACTAACCTGTTCGGCAGAGGGATGGACATCGAGAGGGTCAACATCGTCTTCAACTACGACATGCCTGAGGACTCGGACACGTACCTGCACAGGGTGAGTCTCAGTCCTCGTCTTGTCTTAACGATGTGTTTTCATAAATTAAAAAAAAAAAAAAAAAAAAAAAAAACTCGTACACTTTCTCTACCTAGGCTGTAGTACAGGGGTTCCCACACCACAAACAGTCAGGAAGTTTCTGCAACCTCTGAGTCTTGATCACCCTACATTTTTTTTTTTCCCTTCCCCCCTCCTTCCTCCCCAAATTACAGATGTTTCATATAGGACTGCTGTAAAATCTTAAGTCTGTAACATGTGTGTTAAGTGTGTAGGGTAAGTGACTAAAAAACTAAAGGAATATTCCTTGCACTGATTTATATATATATGTATAATCCACGCTGGAGTGGTGTGAAACGGACCCATGCAGAGTACAGGAGCCTGGTTTTTACTTGGTGTGCGCAGATGAATGTGAATGAAGCATCAGCAACACGAGTGGCGTTATTACTCACACACTGTTCGGGTTTCCACGATGAGCTGTGTGAAATGTTTAGCGATTTCATTGTCAACTATGTTACACTGTCGAGCTCTGTTTCTCTTAATCTTTTCCGCTGTCGTCGTGATTGGTGTCATGAGCTGTTTCTCAAATCAGAAATTGAGAAAATCTAGAGGACTGGCCCACGAAACAGACCTTTCTGTAGGTTTGAAGGCAAAATGGGAGGTTTTTAAAATTCAAACACTAACTGTAATAAGAAAACCGGTTAGTGTTAATGCTCAATAACGGTCTAATATAGTACACAAGTATGTGAGACACAACGCTAGTGTGTATGATGGAGGTGGATGAACTGGGATATTTGTCTGTTTTTGTTGTTGAACTAAACCAGTGCAGTGTGTCAGGAAAGTGAAAAAGTCTAAAGTAACTTCTACACTATTAATCTGAACGTACACACACAATACATCTTCTGTATTTCTAATATAAATTTGTAAAATAATGGAATGAAACAAAAGAGGAGATTGTGAGTTTCTCTCACGACCGCATTTGACCCCACATGGGAACCACTGCTCTAGGATCTGTAACGGGGTATTCAGCTAAAATTAGTGAAAGTCCGATTATGAAATGAAACAACAACTTTACGAAAGGTAAAGGTAAAAAATTTACATAAATGCATCCGATTGGCTGCATCTGATTTGCACCTCTGGGGTTTGGGGGTTCGATTCCCGCCTCTGCCCTGTGTGTGTGGAGTTTGCATCTTCTGTGCTTGCTTCGGCGGTTTCCTCCCCCAGTCCAAAGACATGCGCTGTAGGCTGATTGGCATTTCCAAATTGTCCTGTGTGTGTGTGTGTGTGTGTGCGCGCGCGCACACGCGCGATTGTGCCCTGCAATGTGTTGGCGCCCCGAGTCCCCTAGGCTCCAGGCTCCTGCGACTCTGTGTAGGATGAACGGTACGGAAGATGGATGGATGACTGTAACAGAGAATCTGCTACAGAAGGTTCATGTTGAAGTCTACAGAAAGTTCAGCTACAGTATTTGTTTACATGCTCTGTTCAATCCACCGAAATACCGATGTCTACATCCAGACCTCAGTCTGACAGGTGCCGTGTTTCTCAGGAGCTTTTCAGCTTCCGGTGCGAGTCTCAGAACCTGGAGCTTTCTGTGTAGCTCAGTAGAAGCGAATAAAGTTCTGTGAAAAGACCTGTGCTGTTGATCTTTTCATTAGAGACTAACAATCAGCTCTGCGCCAGATCTCCTTCTCTTCTGTTGATTATTTCCTGCACCCTTTTTATTTATTTATTTATTTAAATTCCACCTCGACTCTTCTCTCCTCCTCAGGTCGCCCGTGCTGGTCGTTTCGGCACTAAAGGTCTGGCTGTAACCTTTGTGTCCGACGAGACGGACGCCAAAACGCTGAACGACGTGCAGGACCGCTTCGAGGTCAACGTGGCCGAGCTGCCAGAAGAGATCGACATCTCCACTTACAGTAAGATTTCTCTCTCTCTCATTCGTACAGGATGGGTTTATATTTCCGATTTCACTCTAACCACACTTGTCCCTCTGTTTTTTTTTTTTGTAGTTGAGCAGTCCAGATGAGTCGTCGTGTCGTGTCGCGCCTGAGGACCACCAGCTCGCAGACGTACCCGTGATCATGTCGTCGTTGCCTGGCTGCTGGAGGAGTCGCCTCCGGTGCATGCTACCGGTTTTAAAGTTCTGCACCATGACACCGTTTTTAACTTTTTACTGTTTCTCTTTCGGGATGGGAGGAAGGGAGGGGAGGAAAAGATGTCTGCTTTTTGTCCCAAGTCATCTGTTTTTTGTTTTAAAGGAATTAAAACTTTTTATACAGTTACTGTTTATCGTGTTGTTGCTGTTTGACTGCCTCTATTAACACCAGTCTAGCCAGAGTGCATTCATAATGATTCATCACAATGGTGTTTTAGTGACTTAATGAAGATCAGTGACTAGTTTTATGGTTAAAATCTCAGTCCCGGTGACTTTCAAGTTGCTTTTTTTTTTTTGCTGTAAATTTAGCAGTGGGTGAAAATAAACAATAATTGGAGAAAGACGTTTAAGCTCCAGTTTGTCATTTGGACCCCTAATGAAAGTGAGAGAACTGACACAGTGCTTTATTTTAATTTAAAAAAAAAAAAAAAAAGCTGAAATGAGATTTCTCATCACAGTGCTGTTGAATTCTGGATCCTGATTGGTCAGAACATGTTGATTAATTTTCTAGAACAGCAGCTCTGATAGTAGCGCAGGTTTATATTGATGCGCTTGTTCCAATACGTTATCGTTTCTATAGTAACGGTTCATTTACGGCAGACACTTCGGATTAAATTAGAAATTGAAATTAAATATTAAAATTGTGAATTGATCTGTCAGAAGATGTTTATTGACAAACATTTTATGGAAGGAATCTCCAATGTCAGCATAAAGCGGTAACACTTTAAACTTTGAAAAAAGTTTAACTTTAAAGTTTTCAGACATCTTCAGGACAGGGCAGTTTACACTTCGTGGTTTCTTGGTAATGTGACAAGCTGCATTTTTGTTTGTTTGTTTGCTTTTTCTTATTAACTCCAAGAGAGGCTGGTGAGGGAAAGACTGTTTATAGCTGTTATAATGTGAGTGAGAACAGGAACTAACTTGTTTCGTGGATGTTCCGCAACATTAAATGTAAATAGAAATGGATAAAAAGTATACCGTGAAGTTTTTTTGATTAACAAAAATAAATTCTTGACAAATTACTGAGTTACAAGAGGAATAAAACACTTTGGGAAATGGATCAACAAAGTTAGTTTTCCTATAACTGTTTTATTGCTTACTTAAATGTGTTAGACTTTAAGGTAAAAGTGTCTGTATGAACCTTTTTCCAGTCACCATAATCATTTAGACGAGACGGGAGGTCTGGTTCTCTTCAGCTCTATTAATACTGATATCTATTTTTACCCGTGCGTGTGTGTGTGTGTGTGTGTGTGTGTGTGTGTGTGTGTGAGAGAGAGAGATCTTAGTCTTGCTAAGCCAGTAATTGCATAATAGGAAAATAGTTTTATAGACCTCACTAGATTAAAATGCTTCTGTAAGTCACAGATGCAGACCTCATTAAAAAGGATTTACTGCACACACACACACACACACACACACACACACACACACTGTGGTTATGTATAGCAGGTGTGTGTTTGTCCTAAAAAGAGCTCCAGGCCTGGATTCCTGTTCAGATCATTGTGTCTGTTTAAAAAAAAAAAAATAAGAAAGTGACACGCTTATGACGTCATGTTGGTCGTTCCTGTCTATGTGACATGTTTGGAAGAAAACTTCCCGTATCTGTATTCGTTCACTAGAATCAGCTGAGATGGTAACAGGAAAGTAGACATGTCTTTTAGTCATCTAAATAAATTCTCTGATAAATGTTAAGATAAATCTACAGCTTCAAATTCTTCACTCAGGTCAAAGGAGAAAAGTATAAACTCTTCAATTTACTGAGTGTGAAAGTAAAACTACATAAATGAGCTACATAAATTAGCTCCTGATGACAAATTAGTGCTTCTTTCACCAGATGAATGTGTGCAAACATTAGCTAGCATGATACAGTAGAAACTAGCCGGACGCTAATAGCTAGCTGTCACAATCCAGACTGCTGTGATGAATACAGAAGTGAACGTAGCAGCAGATAGATGACACGGATGTCTATTAGATCTCATTCCCGCTGATAAAGTCGAGGTTTGTCAGGAATTTAGATCGACTCCTTGAAGATGTCTGATGCTAACGAGTCGTCTTATATCTTTATAAACGTACGATCGTAGAGAAATGTAGTGAGGAGAAAGTAAAGTCTTCTGAAATGGAGTAAAAAAAAAATAAATAGAGATACCTAAAATCAGACTGTATTCTGTTACATTTCTGATAATAAGCGCTGGATGAGTTGCGCGTCGTCCTGTGAGTTTTAAACAAACCAGAGACAAAGTTGTGTTTTGGTTAATTTCTCAGTGATACACAACATCAAGCGTATTGTTCAGACTGTTCATCGAGTTTAAACAGATACCTGAATGTGTTTTTATGAGTCATTACTCGTGTGTGTGTGTGTGTGTGTGTGTGTGTGTGTGTGTGTGTGTGTGTGTGTAGGACACAACCCTGTGACAGAGACAGGATGTATTTTTGAGGACATTTCAGTTGCTAAAGACTAAACGACTCCAGGATTATTTGAGTCTGAGCTGGATGAATTATGATCTGTATAAATAAACGTATGAAGACAAGATCAAATACACCACATGTCTTGGCATTGGGCATTAGAAGCACTTTACAGACAGCTGATATTTAAAAAAAAAACTGCTTTCTCACTTTCTCAGCTATACATCAATCAACAACCCAAAAAAAAATCTACAGTGAAAATTAAAACATCACGTTTACTAAAATAAAACACACATTATGACATTATGGCTGGAATAGTTTGAAGGAATAGTTTGACGAAAGAATCAAATGTACACAGTTTTCCTCTGCAACCTTTAACGTAGTTAGCGTGCCATGTTCGTCTGCCTCGCTCGAAACTCGCTTCCCATAAACACACGCCCACATCTTTACATACATACGACCGTTTCTGTGGAAACTGAGATCATCTGCATTTACACGTTTAAGATGAAAGAAGAGCATCGCATCCAGCTTTCAGAAATGTTTTGATGAGGGCATCCTGACGGATTCTGCTTGTCCAAGATGGCGCCCCTTTAACGTTCCAGTGTTCAGCTACGCGGTGAAGTTTTATTCATGTTTATAGAGTGCTATAGTCCCAAGTCGTCACTGACACTGCTTTCATACTTTCACACCACCAGCACACGTTTACTTCAATCGTAGGTGGAGCTCTGAAAAAAATTAACTTTTCAGAAAAGTACAGAGTGTCGTTAAGCGCTTTTTTTTTTTACCTCTTGAACCAATCAGGATGCAAGTTGGGGATAATTTAAAAAAAAAACGAAGAAAAAAAACCCCAAAAACATAGAAAACAGTGCCAGTGAGAAATGAGCTTTGTTTTACAGCCATCAAAAACATTTCATTACCGATATTCCAACACTGCAATGTAACTTAAAGTGTATGTTTGGGACGTTCACCTGAACGTGATGTGACGTCTCACTCTAACTTTAACTGCACAAGCAGCTCAACTTCTCAACTTTTCTGCCTCATTGACATCAAGCAACCTCATCACACCAATCTTTACCCCATCTGCATTACAGATAATTATAAATCTAATCTAATTAGCAAGCTAGGCTGGTTAGTTAGCCCATACTAGTTAGCTAGGACTGGTAAGAACGTTGCTATGGTTACAGTCAAAACAGCCAAAAGCAGCATCTTAGTTGTTGGACACCAACCACATCTAATCCGCTACTTTTAGAGTAAGTTTGATTTTTCGCCAAACCATTCCTATTATAATATGTAATGTGGGTTCAAAGCAATGCGAAGGTGCACATATATATAAAAAAAAAATACACATTTAGCGTGAACACCATGAACATTAAGCCATCAATGGTGATATATTTCTGCAGTTGAAATCCGGCGTCGTGTGTGAGCCGAGCCGCTCAGGACTGGTGTGCACGTGGAGTGTAACTGTGAGTCACTTGGTTCCAGCTCTTGATGTTTCGCGTGCTGGTTTTTGGTCTCGCTAACGAGGGTGATGTCACCTCCAGCGTCTTGCATATCAGAGCCAGGAGGCAGAAACGGAGACCGCGGCGTCATAAAGACACACGAGAACACGAGCATCGTCTGCCTGGGCTTCAGGCATCGTAAGCTAGATTACAGAGCGAATCGGGAGCGGTCCCTGCTCGTCACTTTTTAAATTACATGTTTACTTCATACGCTGGCGTTTTTTTAAAACTTTTTTTTCTTTAACAGCAAAACCAGAGGGCTGCTGATCCCAGGATTGTAATTTGCACCGAGTCAGCGACTCGCCGTGTGGACGCCAGAATGCGAGGGCACTTGGCGAACGTTTCTTTTTCTTTTCCTGGATCCTCGGGCTCAAGTAAAGAAAAATCTCTGGCACCGGGAATCAGGGTCAAAGTCAAGTTCACGTGGAGTAAGGCCACATTCTTCTATCCTGGGCAAACAAGTCCAAGTTAAAACCAAGTTTTAAGTCCAGGAATCCATCGTGTTTCCCTTTGTCACGTGAAGCATGAGCTCCTTCCCACCAACTGACATCATCATCTGACACACAATAAATACCGTCATATCGTTATAATAGCTGCGTATAAAAAAAGCTGTTGATAGAGTTTATAGGATTATCCCATGATCCCATCTGTCCTAGTTTTTTTGTCTGGGGCAAATGGAAAACAATCTTGAGAAGCATATTTCCCACTGTGAAGTTTTTCCTGGGTTAAAAGGACACACTTCTTTCAGTCCACTAGTCCAACAGTCCCTTTTCATCGAGGGTCAAATACAAAATGTCTTCATAAGATCATATCCTTTACTTGTCCACCAGGTTCCTTCAGTGATTCTAACCAAATCTGTGATGGAATAAACTACAAGTGTACACTACAAGTTCACTATACTAAATACTCCTGGCTGTTCTCGTCCGCTTGTCCAAGCTCTCACTCCGTCTACAAGCGTTTGCGACTCCGGGCCGTCAGTTCGACGTCTGCTCTCGAGACGTACGCCTATTCTATCAGGGATTGGCTGGGGGAAAAGGAAGGGGCGGAGTTGGACGGAGGCCAGGCGGCTAGTCAATGAACTTGTGCGTGTCTCCGTAGAGCCAGCGCTGCGGCGGGAGCGAGGCTTCGTTCAGGTGGTCGCACTGGTCGCTGCACTTACAGGACTGGATGAACATGACGGCCTTCTCGAAGCGCTCGCCGTCGGGGCAGGAGAAGACCACGGACGAGGTGCGGGTGCGGCGCGGGGAGCAGCAGCGGCCGTCCCGACACACGCCGCAGTAGTTGGGCCGGTAGAGACGAGCGCTGCGGCAGCCTGCGTAGTGGAGACGTAACGGCTCAGGAGACTTCTGCGTGCGAGAACATTTCCTCCCCTTCTGTTAAAGCAGAGAGCAGAAACATGGGACGTTAGCGTTCATGGTCAATGATAAAGAAGAATTAAGAAACCAACAGGAAAGATGACCAACATATTCGCCAGAGCATTTAATTTTAGTGCACTCAGAACTTCGGATAGATGTGATGTACCAGAACTTAAACTTTGCTGTACTTGTAGCTAGTACTGAGCGATGTGGACAAAATCTAATATCACGATATTGATGATTTCATATCTTGAAACGATATATTACTTTTCTCTTAAATTGATGAAAAAATGCTCTATACAGTGTAACTGCATGCATTCATGACTGGTCTTACAAACGGTCGTTCTCTGGTCAGTGTCTGATTTGTTACATTCAAACCACGTCCATGTCAGAAGAACCTCCCTGTTTAGGCACCAGTTCCTCATCTTTTACTTGCCATCTTTTACAGCCATTGCCTGTCCTGTGTTGGAGTGTTGCGGGGAGTTTCCATGCTCCTCCATGATTGTTTTTGTTACAGCACACTGCTAGTAGCTAGCTCCACACCTTAGTGACGTAAATCGGCTGCTGAAAAGTGTGGACATTGCGACACTGGCGATGTAGATGATATAGGAAAACATCTATCAGTACACATTTGTCTATCGTCCTACGGTATGTGTCCCCATATCGTACAGCTCTGCTTGTAGCCTGAGATTTTCAAACCGCACATGGCGTGAACGCCACTTAGACGTGAATTAGAAGCGAGAAGTTTATGGCAGACATTTTGAGGTTTAAAACGTGAGGTAGTAGGTGGTTGTGGCGGGTGAATGACGAGGTACCGTGTACGATGCCCCACTGTCGTATAAAGATCTCACTACTTTGTGTGTTTGTTCTCATATGGGGACTGGTATTACTTTTTCCCTAAACTTCTTCCTGTAGGTGCTAATAAACAGACACAGTGAGCACAACTTTACAGTCAGATGGTTAAGTCTATAGTCTGAGTATAGTGCATAGTGTACAATTTGAGACAGAGCCAAAGTTTTATCTAATAAGCCTGAAAAAAAAAAAGCATTAAGTATTAAGACTACTAAAAATAGCCAACCTAATTAGCTGTAGCCATTTCCTAATTAGTAATAAACACGGCTAATTAGGTTAGCTAGTGGATGGATGGCTAGATGATGACAGCTTTTTTTTTTAGCTGTTTGTTTTAGCTAATTAGCTTAAAAGGGAATTAGAGTCAGTTTTCTAATGATGTGGAAATGACACATGGTTCCAAAACAATTTGAAGAGATATTCTAGACATGAATATTTTAAAATATTTTTAAGTGTCTTGCATTGCGTTTAGGATCTGCCGTGACATGTTGATAACCTTTTCATGAGATGAAATAACAGTGCATGGAAACATGAGTGTGTGTGTGTGTGTGTGTGTGTATGTGTGTGTGTGAGAGAGAGACAGGTGTTTGAGAGAAGGACAGTGAAGGTCGATATAAATGAGAGAAACACTTGGCATTAGCCAGCAGCAGTTCAGAGGCGTCACTGTGTCACATTTGCCCCATACCACTAACAATAACAACAGGTGCTCGAGACTTAGCGGAATTAGCCTATTCCCGAGATGCGCATGGACGTATCCCATGGAGTTTCCCAACGGATTTCTGGAGTAATGAAGAAACGAAGGTGACCTTCACTGTGGGGTTCATTAGGGAGACAATCATACCAAAAAAAGGCAAAATTACCTGTTAACCACGTTAGCGTTTTAGGTTAAATGTTCCCTAGGAATAGATGCTAAAATAGGTTATTAGAATTACGTACACGAATACGGTGAATGATTTCTAATCCAACGTTTGGCTACGAGTTGTGATGTTTTATCTTCGCGTTGTATATAAAAGTTATTACTCGAGTTTGGATAGTGATGGGCTACTGATTTGTCTCAGCCAGCGTGTTTACTTTTGGTCGACTTGTAGAAGAAGACACATCGTACACTCGTCGTTTAAGTGCTATGATTAACCGCGTTCATAAATTCGTCTAACAAGCTTCATGCAGTAAGAAGGAGCCCACGAAACACTGTAATCACTAAAGAGCCAGGAGGCTAGTTACTCCAGCTATCTAGCTAACTAGCTACTATGAAAACGTTTTCTCGTAGCAATGGAAACATGATGGTCTGAAAAAAAAAAAAAAAAAAACTGAATACCAACTGCCAAACCTGTATGGACATTGTGTCAACACGCTAGCTGTTTCAGGTAAAAATCATTTTAAAGAATGTGTAAATATCAGTGGTTGTTTATCTGTGTAGATAAATTATCCCGGCTTTATAGAGTGTGTTTTAGCATGTTTTCCAGGAAACACTGCAAGGAGGAGAAGTATGTGGTTTTCGAATGGAAAGGCGTGAGAGCTGACAGGAGGAGCGCAGCACCTTTACAGGCACGGCCATGGAGCTGCAGGGTCTGATGGTGCACAGGCGCGTCTCCTTCACCAGCTTGCACTGAGCGTTCTGGTTGGTGACGCGGGAGGACACTCCCATACCGCAGCTCCGAGAACACGGCGACCACTTCGTAGTCTGGACCACACACTTGTCAGGGCTTCCCAGTTTCTTCCAGGCTGAAGAGAGGAGGAGAATGAGACGGAGAGGAAAAAGAGGTGAGGGAGAGAGGGAGGGAGAGGGAGAGGGAGAGGGAGTAAGTCACTACACAAGCACCATTCACCAAACCACCAACACTGATGCACAGAGAAGGCGATTACGCAGTGGAGCAAAAAGCTGCATGCTTTAGGCAAGTATATATATATATGTGTGTGTGTGTGTGTGTGTGTGTGTGTGTGTGTGTGTGTGTGTGTGTGTGTGTCTGGTTCACAAGGCTCCATTGGAAAATAGTCACGCAGCACTCAAAGGCATACGCAAACAGTTAAAGGGGAAAAAAAGCCTGCTTTCTTGTATGCACACATACAGTATGTTTTTCAAAATAGTAAATTATATCATTTTAAAAAATATGAAAAATACAATCAGCTCCAAAAATATTGGCACCTTCATAAAAATGAGCAGACATTAATATATGAAACACACATGCGCTTCAACACAACAACATGCTGACACTATATTTCTGATTTTAACACATTTTAGGTAGGTTTTTTTTTTTTAATTTTAATTAATTAATATCTGGTGAAGCCAAATGTTCAGTCCCATGACGTGACATGATATATACCGGATATACGGTACACGTATTTTGGCTATGAGGAAATATATTGATGTATTTTTCTTCCTGGTGGGTCAGCTCACACGTTACACAGATTACAGATTATACACAATCCCCAGCGCACACACTCGTATTCAGTGGAGTGCAAACGTCTGCATCTCTCATGGTATGTAAATAGAGATATAGGATAATTTACTTTCATTGCATTACCTTTCTAAACAAAACTGCAAGATATTAAAAATATGGGTTATGGATTTAAGAAGGCAGAATATTTACAGACGGTCATGTGTTGCCATGTGTCAGGCTTCAAACCTGATTTGAGAAGACAGAATTACAGCAGACATGATAAAAAGTTTGGAATAAATTACATTTAGGTTATCTTTATTTTGTTTTTGAGCTTGACTCACACACACACACACACACACACACACACACACACGGTCTTTCACCTGTCGTGGGTTTGTGACTGCGGGGCTTCTCCCACTTCCTCCCCACATCCATCAGCTCATTACTCAGCGTGTCCTCTGGCCTGTGTGGGTAATTCTTTGGGTAGTGCTTGGGGAAGGGTTTAGGGAAGGGTTTAGGGAAGGGCGCGAGGTGAGGGTGGATGTATGGGGGCGGCTGTGGGACTGTGTAGACAGGGGGCAGCACCGAGGAGCCGCGGTGGCAGTCCACACTCGGGCAGCACTGTCCCGGCACTTTAATCAGCCTCGGTGAAGGGCAGGCAGGCGACGCCAGGACCACCTCTGTAGGGCAGAGAGGCACACAGCCCACAGCACCGTCGATGCACGTGCACTGGTGCTTACAGCCGGCGCGGAAGTCCTCGCCGTTCTGGTACATACGGCCGTTATACTCACACGAGCGGCCTTCCAGTTTGGCTGTAAGAGAACCCACGAGTGGTTCGGAAAAAAAAACAAAACAAAAAAAAAACATGTAAAGACGATGTTGAAGTAGTAATTCGGCCAAAATGTTGTGGATCATTCAAGACGAGTTTGCATTAGAGCGATAAGGCTAATGTAGCTAACAAGTAATGAAAGATTATAGCCTCCAGTTTAGCATAAATCACCACACACACACACACAAAAAAAAACATTGTTTGGCTCAGTAACACAATTTGTACATAAATAGTCTCATAAATGAGTCTGTATTTATAGATTAAATATATAAATCATTCTGGAAGTGTATTATTATCTGAACTACGTCTAAATCTGAAGTCCATGTTTATTACGTGAGCCTGATGCTGGCGTGGAGTGTGTCATTGTGTCTGTCATCAAGTCTGTCTGAGCCACTGAACGACTCTAGAAAGCTGTGTGAGGAGTGTGTGATGATTTAGACAGGGCTTTAGACATGGCACTTGCACCATGCTAAACTGGAGGCTATAAACATCCATTATTATTAGCTACAATCGCCTCGTAGCTCCAGTGCAAAACTAAAGAAGCAAACCAAACATGTCTCGGCTATTTGACTATATCTGGGGGAAAATTGTGGACGTTTTAATTTTGGACATTTTTTTTCTTTGCATGTGAAAACATATCAGTGAGGGGAAGAATCATTTATGCTGGAATGAGAGAGATTTCAGCCACAAAAACCCAGAGAAATACATTAATAAAGTTTTTATTTGAATTTTAGTGCAGTTTTATTCTTAGCCCAGGGTGGAATTTTGACATGTTTACAGAAGATGTTTGGTTTGAATCGAGCGTTGGCTCTGAGCGATCATGCCCAGCTTCATGCTTCAACAAACCCTCAACCCAAACCCAAATAGTTCCTTTATATAGCAACATATAAATACTCTGGAATGTATGAGGCAACTCACTCGGAAATAAAATTCAGCCTGCAGTCATGATGGAGCTCAGTGAGAAAAACACTGCATCAACCCGCTGTGCGTTAAAGCAGGTCGAAAGTGACATGGACCAGTTTTCCCAAAGAATCTAGGCAATAAAATTGTCTTAAAGATGAGAGAAACAGGTCAAAGTGATGTTCTTTCTTTATGTTGTTGAATAAACTATCTGTTATACAGAATGTCCAAAGTGCAGTATTGTGTGAGGTTCCGTGTCCTTTCCCCTTCAGTGAATGTGCTGTTCTGATGACTGGGTGAATTTTATATGGGTTTGCTCTGTTTTCTCTCATATCTCTGTAGCAAGGGGTCGAAAAGCATACATGCTATACCTAAACCGTAGATGGTGGCACGTTTCTGTTATTATAATGGACATTTTAAAATATTATCGGTACCCGCACGTGTTTAATTGGGTGTCTCGATAAATAATGTGTTTTTTGGAAGTGCTCCCAAGAATAAAGTTTTCCCGTCTTTGTGGTTCATTTATTTTTGCCTCCTTCCACTTTTCATGCACTAACATGATGAACAGAACTGTTACACCGACTGAGGAATGCAAATGTAGCAGCTAATATTTTATTTACTGTTTCCATGAATAGGGATACTTTTGTACATAACAGACAGGTCCCCATTGCCAAGCAGCAGCACAACTCACCCCTGCAGATTCCGCGAGTGCTGCCCACATCGTTGCCGTAATTACACTCGAGCCCCTTATGGTGGTCACATGGCCGGCCCTCGTGGCAGTCCTGGTTTAGCTGAGCAGCACAAACCTTACAACACCCGCAGCCATCAGGTACCAAACTCACACCTGGAGGACACACGGGGCGCTCAGGAGGGCACTCGCACACCCTGGGGCATCCTGCCTCGGCCTGCTGAGAGGAGAGGGTGTACGACAGATCACACACTCGGGCAAGAGAGAAGAACAGACTGCGTATAATGGTTGAAATAAATCACGATAGCTTCTAGCATGCTGTGCACATGACGTTGTCTCACAATCCCTCTCTAGCTTCTCAGCACTGATAAATAATGAACACAACTCTGGATTTAATGTGCAAAGGTTTAGTTTTTGTATCAAAGAGCAAAGAAAATCAGCTACCTGACTAACAAAGCAAGCTAACTAGGGCTCTGATTTATTCAAACATATTCAAACTTAAAAATACCCAGTGTTAAAAGTGTACACTCTCATTTCTAGCAAAAGAGTAAAATCTAGGAATCGATACGAACAGATTAATTTAATGCCCACAGTGTGATTAATCACAGCATCTCCTCTCATCCTCAATTGGTTGTTATTAATACAACTGAAGGGCAGGTATTAAATTTGCAGAAGGCTGTTTCCACAATTTGAGGATTTTTAAAAATATATATTTCTTGAAATTATGACTCAATGCCTAAAACTGATGAGACAGTTTCCTTAAATGATAAGTGAATATTACAAATAACCTAAAAGTTTTCAAAAACATCTGTTACTTAACTGCTTATTCAATATACACTTCATATTTTGCTTTATACCACAGTGCTGCTGAATTCTGGATCCTGATTGGTCAGAAGGTGTTGATTAGTTTTCTATAACAGCAGCTCTGACAGTAGTGCAGCTGCAAATCACAGGTTTATATTAATGCACTCGTTCTAATACATTATTGTTTCTTTAGCAACAGGGATTTGTGTGGTGAACGCTCCAGGTAATCATTAAAAGTGTTTAAAAAATGTGCTGTTATTAAACAAAGAGAAGCATGTAATCATTGATATGGTGAAGTTATCTGTAAGTTTTTTTTTATTTATGGAATGAGTCTCCAGTGTCAGCGCTTTGTGAAAGTCAGTAATTTATTTATTTATTTATTTTACCACAGGAGAGTCTTCAATACAGAGGGCTGTCCAGTTTCTCGGTAACATGACAAACTGCATTTTGTCTTTTCAACTTAAAAAGAGAGACTGGTGAGGAACGACTGTTTATAGCTGCTATAACGCAAGTGAGAACTTGTTTTAAACGTACACAACATTAAACGTAACTATAAACTGATCAAATGAACAGTGTTGCTCTTTATAAAGAAAAGCCCTGTTAGCGTTGCTGTGGTATAGGAGGAATAAAACACTTAGAGTCGCTTCCTCATAGCCAAGTGTTTTATTCCTTACTTGCTATTTTGCTATGAATGAGGTAATTGTATGTGTATATACAGCACTGTGCAAGTCTTAAGCACCTTATTTTTTTTAGTACAAACTTTGTTATAGATGTTTATTTTCTGACGTCTACATTATTGATTCAGTACAAAAACATTTTAGATTCCAAACATTAGTTTTCCAGCACAAAATGAAATGTTACAGAAAAATGTTTGTATGTCAGTAAAGAAAGCAGCAGATTCCATAAGAGACACTTTTCAGATAAAAACATAATGAAGGCTGCTGGGTTTCGCTGCAGAAATAAGAAGCGAGTCGACAGTCAAAGTCTCCAGAAGAACTGTGGCTGCTTCTGCAAGATGCTCAGTAACACTTCCAGCTCATTTCCTTATAAAACTGCACACATTGTACTACTAATTTTATTTTTTAATCAAAGATCGTCACACCAAAAATTCACTTTGTTTCATTTATTACTTTTTTACTGTCCTTTATAGTATTTTTTTTAATGTAGAAATATATAATTTTTGAAAGCATCTTTGCTCTACAGCATTTCTGAAATTCTGAATGAAATTAGCTCTGGCTGGATCAAACACTCAGCGACACCCTCAGTTCAGTAAAGTTTATCTGTCTCAGGTCATCAGGTTCACATTCATTATACATTCATTCGGCGTACATTTAACCTCAGTGATGGCAAACTGCACCGGCACACGGGGCCGTGACACACACCATGATCAGGAAATCTGCTGCGCTGTTAACAGTCTGGATGATAACGTTCACAAATAAAATTCCAGGTGCAGCATATCGCTTAAAAAAAAAAAAAAGGTTAAAGAGACCAGGAGCACTTTAAACTTTAAACAAATTACAAGTCTCTTTAAAAATATTCAAACTAAACTTCTTGTGCTTACAGTGGGTCACTAAACTATGCTTTTATTATCAATACTTATGGCAAAATAATGGAAGAAATGAAAAAAATCTAAAAATGAGCTGCTTTAGATAGATAGATAAATAATGCTTTTAGCACATAGTTGCAGAGTAAAGTTAGTGATACTGTACTGAATGTCGTCGGCTCTGGAAAAGCGGCTCTGTAAGCAGAAGTCTGTACTGGAAAGCGTGATATTAGTTTGGACACTGAATTCTTCATGCCACTCCAGCTCTAACCACACAGCACCAGCTTATAATTTCAGGAAAACCAGGAGCATATTTCAAACATAAAAATGCTGTTGGTTTTCAATAGTATTATTTTTCTCAACATGGTCTCCTCCCTGCACCTAAAAAACATTTATACTATATTTTTATTTCCCTGTCCTCCTGTTCCAGACTTTTATAAGTTATTATGACTTTCTGTAATGCTGTTTTAGTTTCTTTTTTTTTAATCTCTTTACATATTTATTTATATTCTAGATCAGTGGCTAAGGGAAGATGGATGGTATAAGGATTGCTTTTTTCCTGATTTAATTCCAGACCTACAGATACAAATATTGTTAAAAATACATTTTGTTCAAGCAAATAAACTGATTAAGAGGCGCTGTGTTGAGAGTGAGTCTCCAGTATTCAGTGGTGTGAATGGAGTGCTTTTCTGGTCTTCTTGGTGATTTGCTCTAGGTGGAGATTCAGTTTAGCTTCAGTTTATGACTTTCCAGTGAAAGCGTGCCAGGTCCAGGCTGCAGAACTGAAGGTATCTTGTCTGACGTGCACTGAGCCGTGGGTTTAACGTCAGGTGGGTGTCCGTCATTTAGAGCGGTGGTTCTTAATCACTTAACCATTAAACCCGTCTTCCTCACACTGTGTAGTTTAGTGTTTACTTTGTTCAAACACACATAAATCGCCTCATTATTCACATACACAGCTTCCTGCTGTATGGCCCTAGTTCCTGATGTCCCACTAACTCCTTGTATACTTGTATAGAAAGTGCACTATATCCTGTTTTGAAATGATGTTTAGACATTGTTTTTTTTTTTTTTTTAATCCACAGTGAGTCAGTATAAAAGCTCAAGTCTCTTACTGAGAGCTGCTCATTTAACAGATTTATTACATTTCCATTCACACAGAGAGCGAAAAGACTTCTTCAGAGAGAAGTCCTGATTTCCACCTGACGATTTCGGATAATCGTGTAGCTGTTCCTTCTCTCTGCCGTCTCAGGGAGCCAATTCTGTGATACTCCCTCACTGCGGATCATTTAGTCCAATCAGAGAGGTCCTGAGCCCGTGTAACACCCCTCACACCCTCCAAATCAGCTCTCTCTCTCTCTTACACACACACACACACACACACAAACACACATACACACACCTCCGACCTCCTCAAAGATCTCCTCCCTTCTCAAAGCAAAACCTGTTTCAGATGTGGGCCGGAGATAATTCGTATTTACCCGACCTTTTCCCTCTTTTTAAATGACTCTGGCAGAAACACTGAAAATCAGTGCCAGAAGGGGTCTAAAGGGCCCGACTGTTTCCGAGCAATGGCTATTCTGAGCGCCGCTTACTGCAACTAATGATTAAATCTGCAATACCGGGAATGAAATTTCTACCAGACTCTGAAGAGATGTCACACCTGTCACACACACAGGGCTCGGTTTAATTATGCAAATGGAACAGAACGCAAAAAAAAAAAAAACAAAAAAAGACAGTCCGTGTTGTGTGTTTAATATCTGGAAATACTGTATATCATTCCAACGTTAGCAAAACTAAAAGAGGATCTTTAATCAGGATCGAGCTTAAAAACAGAGACCAGCGTAATTATAGATTACATTTCAACTCATATTGACATCAAAGTGTCCCACTGACTGCACTCTGTGTGTGTGTGTGTGTGTGTGTGTGTGTGTGTGTATGTATGTATGTGTGTGTATGTATGTATGTGTGTGTGTGAGTGTGTGTTTGTATGTGTGTGTGAGTGTGTGAGTGTGTGTGAGTGTGTGTTTGTATGTGTGTGTGTGTGAGAGTGAGTGAGTGTGTGTGTGTGTGTGTGTGTGTGTGTGTGTGTGTGTGTGGTGTCACATGACCTTTCGGAGAGAGAACACACAGTTATATATTCAACAGTAAGACAATTATGTAAATATTACAGACATTTTATTTGTCAGTGTTATGAAAAGTACATGGAGTATGTTAGCTGTCAATGTGTGTGTGTGTGTGTGTGTGTGTTTTAAAAATATAATCACTGACCTTTGCAGAACAAAAAGTGGTATAATATAAAAATAAAAACTCAAATTAGGAAGTAGGGAAGAACTAAATTAGACCCCAGTCTCAGCTTTACTGATTATATTAAGAAGATGAATGATATCAGTCAGGCTCAGGCTCTGAATCAGTTAAATTTGGCAGCGTGGAACACTAAAATGTGGTTTAAAGATACAATCGTGAAGATAACGGTGCCAGAAATTCGACCTAATTTCGACCTACGCCATAGAAGAACCATTTTTGGTTCCTTAAAGAACCATTTGATGGATTGTTCTCGTGCCAAAATGAAATTAATAATCATTTCACACCACAGAGAATCTTCCACATAGTATGGACGTCATGGTGAGAAATGATGTTTCAGGTTATTATGGCACCAAAATGGTTAAAGAACAAACCATCATGAGATTCTTTAAGGAGCTAAAATGGTGCTCTCTGGCTGCATGAAACACTAAAAAGATATTAGTAGTAGTCATCAAGTTAATGAGCCGATTATTTGGATTATGTTTATTAAATAAACCTGTGCTGATGGTGTTTGTCAAAGTTAAAGGGGTCCCTGACTTTAAAAAGTTTGAGAACCCCTGACTATAGACCACAGAAGAACCATTTTGGTTCCTTAAAGAACCGTTTGGTGGCTTCTTTGAAGGATGGTAAAATCATTTCTTACCATAAATGTCTACATTATGTGGAAGATTTGTTGTGGTGTGAGATAACTGTTAAGTTTGTTGAGCTCTAAGTAAAATGGTTAAAGAACCATGAACCATCCACAAACACTTATTACAGTTCAAGGCTTTAAAAAGCCATTTTGTGACCTTTGAAAGGCTTGGCATTGAGATGGTGCTCTCTAGGGAACATGTTTTGTATCTTTGGTGAGAAAACCATGATTGTAGAGGAACATTTAAGGAACATACTGAGATCTTAAGGAGCTGGAGGTAAGGGTGTGTTTACAGCTTTGAGGGGGTTTGTATCTTTGGGAAAAACACAATGTACCTGTAGGTTTTTAGCTGCTTTAGTGTATAAATGATGCCATTTTCTCAAAAGTTCAAGCAGAGCAGTTAAACAGACCTCCTGTGAGCAGCTCAAAGGTGATCCACTGTAACACTGATCCCTGGCCCTCATCCTGGCTGTGAACAACATGTCAACACAAAGCAAGCAGCAGAATGAAGTCAGGACTGATTTCTGAAGGTTTACTCACCCAGCCCAGGGCCACCATCATGAAGAGGAGAAAACACAAGACATCCCTCATCTTCATCACCAAAATACAGCCAGAAGAGGATGTTTTGCTGATGTGTTTTGCTGTTTAATTGTAACGAAGGTGTTGTGGAGAAAGTGAAACACTCAAAATAGCGTCCAGGTAAATGATCTCTTTATAAAAATAGAAGGAAAGAAGAACAATCCACACAGTTTATGGTAAAGACGCTGTCCGTCTCCTAAGCCCCTTTAACGGTTTTTTTTTAACGGTTTTTATTCGAATTACTTTTATATATGACAGTTGCGCGTTCTAAAGACGCCCCGCCCACCTCTTGTCGCTGAGCCAATAAAAAAGCGCGCGTGCTGGGGGACAGTATGGACGAGCTCGCGCTTGGAGGCGTGGTCACACAGATCAATGCGGTCATTCATGAAAATTCAGATGTACTACACACCGCAGCCAGCGGCCTTTCTCGCCATGTTTATTTATACACGAGCGGAGAGAAGAAAATATTACCGGTGCTTTGAAATCGCTCATAACTTCCCTGTCTGACCGCTGCTTTGTGAGAACCTGGATAAATATGCTCAGCTGCCTCCTGTGTGTGATGCGTGCCATAAAAAAACAGCCATTAGCAAATACAGTTCTCCTCCAGGATACTAAGGAAGAGATAAAGTTAATCAGTAATGGACAGAACATTCTCTATAACCCACTTTATGACTTGCTCTATGACTGGTGTAAAGTCATAGAGCAAGTCATGCATTCACTCTGTCTCTCACACTCTCTCATACACTCACACACTCTCTCATACACTCTATTGCTCCCTCACTAACTCCCTCATACACTCTCTCACTCTCTCATACACTCACTCACTCTCTCATACACTCTCTCACTCACTCATACACTCATACACTCTCTCACTCTCTCATACACTCTCTCACTCACTCATACACTCATACACTCTCTCACTCTCTCATATACTCTCTCACTCCCTCACTAACTCCTCATACACTCTCTCACTCTCTCATACACTCACTCATACACTCTCTCACTCCCTCATACACTCTCTCACTCTCTCATACACTCACTCATACACTCATACACTCTCTCACTCCCTCATACACTCACTCACTCACTCTCTCACTAACTCCCTCATACACTCTCTCACTCCCTCATACACTCACTCACTCCCTCACTAACTCCCTCATACACTCACACACTCTCTCATACACTCTCTCACTCCCTCACTAACTCCCTCATACACTCACACACTCTCTCATACACTCTCTCACTCCCTCATACACTCACTCATACACTCTCTCACTCCCTCACTAACTCCCTCATACACTCACACACTCTCTCATACACTCTCTCACTCCCTCATACACTCACTCATACACTCTCTCACTCCCTCACTAACTCCCTCATACACTCACACACTCTCTCATACACTCTCTCACTCCCTCATACACTCCCTCATACACTCACACACTCCCTCATATACTCTCTCACTCCCTCACTAACTCCTCATACACTCTCTCACTCCCTCATACACTCACTCATACACTCTCTCACTCCCTCACTAACACCCTCATACACTCATACACTCTCTCATACACTCTCTCACTCCCTCACTAACTCCCTCATACACTCATACACTCTCTCACACACTCACACAGTCTCTCACACACTCTCTCACTCCCTCATACACTCTCTCACTGCCTCATTCACTCATACACTCTCTCACTGCCTCATACACTCATACACTCTCTCACACACTCTCTCACTCCCTCACTAACTCCCTCATACACTCATACACTCTCTCACTCCCTCATACACTCACTCACTCCCTTATACACTCTCTCACTCCCTCATACACTCACTCACTCACACACTCTCTCACTCATTCATACACTCATACACACTCTCACTCCCTCACTACCTCCCTCATACACTCTCTCACTCACTCATACACTCTCTCACTCCCTCATACACTCAATCTCTCAATCCTTCATACACTGAGTATGAGGAAGTGGTGTACAAGGGAGTGGGTGAGTGAGGGAGTGTATGAGGGAGTGAGAGAGTGAGGGAGTGAGTGTATGAGGGAGTGAGAGAGTGTATGAGTGTATGAGGGAGTTAGTGAGGGAGCAATAGAGTGTATGAGAGAGTGTGTGAGTGTATGAGAGAGTGTATGAGTGTATGAGGGAGTTAGTGAGGGAGTGATAGAGTGTATGAGAGAGTGAGAGAGTGTATGAGGGAGTTAGTGAGGGAGCAATAGAGTGTATGAGAGAGTGAGAGAGTGTGTGAGTGTATGAGAGAGTGAGAGAGTGTATGAGGGAGTGAGAGAGTGTATGAGGGAGTTAGTGAGGGAGCAATAGAGTGTATGAGAGAGTGTGTGAGTGTGTGAGTGTATGAGAGAGTGAGAGAGTGTATGAGAGAGTGTGAGAGACAGAGTGAATGCATGACTTGCTCTATGACTTGTCTGGTGAAAGAGATGTGTTTTACACCACTACAGAGTCATAAAGTGGGTTATAGAGAATGTTCTGTCCATTACTGATTAACTTTATCTCTTCCTTAGTATCCTGGAGGAGAAGTGTATTTGCTAATGGCTGTTTTTTTCTCCCTCACACTCACTCTCTTACTCATTCTTACTCCCTCATTCATTCACTCAGTCTCTCACAAGCTCTCACTTCCTCACTGATTCAATCAGTCTTTCACACTCTCAGTCCCTCATTCATTCACTCATGTTCTCACACACTTATTCCCTCCTTCATTCACTCTCAGTCATGCACTCACTACCTCATTCCTTTACTCACTTTCTCAGACATTCACTCAGTTCCAGTATTTTGGCACTCATTCCCTTGCCTACATATTCCATCCCTCATTCATTCACCCACTTCTTCACTTTCATACTCACTCTCTCAATCATTCACTCTCTCATTTTCTCACTCCCATATTCATTCATTCACTCACTCACTCACTTTCCCATTCCCTTTCATACATTCCCTCCCATTCCCTTCACTCATCATACACTCAACCCACGCACATTCATAGCCCATAATGTGTGTAGAGTACCCCTCTACACCCCCCCCCCCAAACCACCAAACACACACACACACTCACACAATTTAATCTCTCGCTCGGCCTTTTATACACACACACACATACGCCGCCTCTCATTTGATCTGTTCCTTTAGAGTGAGGTGTTATGACAGGGCATAAAGTAACATACACACACCAGTAAATGCTATAATTTGACATAACTTGCTCTTTTCTATTTCCATTCAGACCAAATTACAGCTACACCAAACCAACTACACACAAACACACATATGAACACATTCCGCATGCGCATGGGTCCCGACCCCGTCACCTAACAATAACACACCACGTACTTGTAGCATAGTCCCTGCACACTCATAGTGGTGTAATGGAGAGAGAGAGAGAGAGAGAGAGAGAGGGAAAAGATGATGGAATGAGCAGGAAAAGGGTGGTGGTTTTCAAAAGAAGAACATATCTATCACCTTTTGAACGAGTGGGAAAAGAATGACTGAGAAATACCAGGACAGAAAAAGTGAGAGATGAGGGGAAAAAGATGGCATGAGAAAAAAACTAAAGTCAAGTAGAGAGAATAAGGCAACTCATATAAAACATGTAGTTTAAATATAACTCTTGTAAAGTCTAAAACATGTCATGATCACCATTAAAGTGGTTAAAGTTGTTGCTAGGCAAATACAGACACAGAGCATAAGCTAGGCCTAGCTCATGACTATTATAATGATTTAACTTGCTAGCATGTAGCAATTAATGACTAAATGCTAGCTAGCAAAATAATATTTTTCTGTCATTAGCTAGGCCTAGCTTATGCTCTGCATTTTTGTTTGTCTAGCAACAGCTTGCCTAGCAACAGTGTGTTTCATACAATTAGCCTTGTGTTTTATTCTTATTCTCACTCTATTTCTGTCTTTACTCTTTCGGACAAAACTGTCTGAGCACTGACTGATTTTGAGTTGTGACTCAATATAGCTGTTTCTCAATATGGCAGACTCATGAAAGCTTTGTTAGCAGTTGATGCTAAGTGTAATTATGGTGTAATATCAGTTGTGCTGAGTCTTTTCTCAATAATTGACCAAAATTCTGAGGTAAAATTTGTTATACCTGATCGTTTTGTTATGTTTTCACACTCACTCTCCCTTTGGATTGTCTGTTCAAAGTCTTTTATACACACAACGTACAGGCACAGTAACTGTGAAAACACAACTGTCAAAACAAAACTATCAGGAATATCAACATTTACCTCATATGTGTGGGTGAGTTACTGAATAAAAGACTCCTTACAACTAAAATTACCCCGTCATCACAATTACCATCAACTACTAACTGTCATTCTGCCACATTGAGAAACATAACCAATGTGTCACAACTCACTCAGATCATTTTGACTAAGACAGACATAGCATGAGAACACAATAAGAATAAGAGGATATAAATAAAAAACATAAATACAGCTTCAGTGTTAGTGCTTTTGAAAAAGGCTAAAGTTATGAAAACACTGTTGCTAAGCAAATACACACCCAGAGCATAAGCTAGACCTAGCTAGTGACTGAAACAATGATTTAGCAAGCTAGCATTTTGTCATTAAATCTTTTATACAGACAGTGTAAATGCAAAGTGGTTGTGAAAACACAACAAAACTATCAGGGATATCAACATTTATCTCAGATATGTGGATGAATTACTGAAAGACGACGCCATACAACTAAAATTACACTGTTATTACAATTAGCGTTAAACTGCTAACTAAACTTCATTATGTTTCTGCCATTGAGAGAAACATCACCATTGTGTCACAATTCAGTGATTAGACAATTTTGATCACAAGAGTAGACTGTTCATGTGTGAATCTTCTCTTAAACACTGCAAACACATGACATGACATATCCTCATCCTCATTTTGCTCTTTCCTGTTCTGAAAAAAATGTTGCTATTGGAAACGATTGTAAATGAGTTGCACACAAATGTCTCGAGTTGTAATTACAATTCAGAAATATTTTAAAACCTTGAATTACAACTTTTTATTGACGTTTATTCCTTTGTCATGGATTCGCAAGCGGGAAACAGCATCCAAGCAGCATGTGAAATCAGTGTGAGTGATACACACACACTCTGTCATTACACTGCTCAAGCTTCAGCTTCTGTCCTGTTTTGTTTGTTTAACGAGAGATAAAAGGCTCATTCGTTTGTTCTTGCGCAATCTCTAATTTTCTAACCGGATGTTCTTTCATCATTTCAGATCAAATGTGTTTAAAGTCGACATTTCTCATTACCCTCGATACCAGTTCTCATCATTTTCACCATGTTTGCAACACTGTCACTAAACATCATCACTCCAGGATGGAAAGCTACTGAGCTGCCACCAGGTGAGAGATTTTGATCACTCTGTGTTAACTTTTTTTTGTTAAACATGGAGCAATGGGCTTATTTTAAATATTATTAATGAGACAATCTAGGTAAGGACAGGGATAATTGAACTGAGAATTTTTTTATAATGTTTGTTTTTTACACAGTGGGCTTCAGAGCTGACCAATCAGCACCTCTGCTTTAAACACACACAATGTAGGGCCCTTTCTCTCACTTTCCACTCTTCATTATGTTCTTCTCTTTCTTTTACTTCTTTTTTCTATATATTTTTCACTCTTTCATCTATTATTTTCCCCTTCTTTCTGCTTTTCTGATCCAACTGTTTCTTGACTTTTTGTTCAATCTTTTAATTCTCTCAATTTTTTCTCAGTTCCTTTCAATTTTACATTCTTTCTTCTTCATGTCTCTGCCTCCTTTTCTTTCTTTCTTTCTTTCTTTCTTTCTTTCTTTCTTTCTTTCTCATATTCTGTCATTTCATTTTCTCCATTAATGTTTATCTTACACAATTTCCCCATCATTCTCCCTCTCTCATTTATCTTCTTTCGTTCTTTCTTTCTTTCTTTCTTTCCATTTTACTTCTGCTCATTAGAAATGTTTTCACCTAATTTGTCAGTTTTTCTCTTGTTAACACCTCATAACTGATCAAAAAGCAGGGTGTGATGATGTAAAGAATTCCACTGCACCACTGTGTATTTAAGATTGATGCAGCCTTTATACAAAATAATACTTTCAGAACTCACATCATAAATAATCTGATATTTTGAAGATGTTTTAGGTGATTTCCAGGAGGTGACTGAAAAATCACATCTGGTTTACACATGAAAAATGAAAGAGTGTAAGTGTGGAGGAATGATGGAGGGAGTACAAGAGTGTGTGTTTATTCAGTGTGAGAGATGAAAAGGAGACACACCTGTTCCACCACACCTTAGAGCAACACACACACACACACACACACACACACGAGACTACACTGCTCTCATCTACAATGTTCAGACTGACCATTAAAAGTCATAATGTATGTGTGCTATTATTTGCGTGAATGTGTGTGTGAGAGAAAGGGAGTGTGTGTGATGATGAACTGAGGGAATGAGAGCACATTTTGTTCCAAAACAGAGGAAGCTAGACAGAAAAACAAGCCATCGTACCGAGTGAGAGGAGGGAGGAATTAGGAATTTAAGTCTCACAGATATTTATAACTTTAAACAGGAACTGCAGTGTTGACTCCCCAAACAGTCTCTCCCACACACACACACACACACACACACACACACACACACATGCACACACACACACACACACATAGGGGCAGTTAAACAGGTAGTGATTACCTAATAACAGGTAGTTATTATTGTGAGATTTTGTTTAGTGGGTGATTAAGTAAGGAGTAAAACACTCTGTGTCATGCTGTTATAGGAAAATAATCAACGACAGAGTGGTGTGATGAAGCAGAGTTACTGTTACCAGTCCGAACTTGATAATTTTCCTATAACAGCATGTCCCAAATACCACAGGGATTTACCAACGATTACAATTTATTTATAAAAAAAAAAAAAAGTCATACTTTTATCCATTTATAGTTACATATAATGTTCTGTGAAACAAGTTATTTCCTGTTCTCACTCATGTTTTTCTCTCTTTTTTCTTTCCCTTGAAGTTAATAAGATAAAAAAAAAGCAGCTTGTCATGTTACTGAGAAAAAGCATAAACTCGTCTGTCCTGAAGATGTTGGGAAACTTAAAGTTATAGCTTCACCTCTGACTGTTACAAAGCCCTGGCACTGGAGACTCTTTCCATAAATGTTAAAAAAAGGTCTCCTTACAGAAAACCTCACCATATCAATGACCGCACACGTTTTTAATCTGTTTATGTGGAGATTTGCTGTACTCGTCCCTGTGGATGAACTGTTACTATAGAAATGATAACATATTGGAACAAGTGATTAATATAAACTTGTACTACTGTCAGAGCTGCTGTAAATGTGTAAATGCATACCATCTGTGGCATTTTATAAAATTGTTCATTTAAACGATGAGGTTATATGTGAAGATTTGAGCTTGTCTTTATGGCACCCTGCATGTCCCGGCTGATTGAATGGATTTGAGTTAAGGGAACACACTGTGTACGTTTCATTTTTTAGACGAATGGTTTCCTTTAACAGGTTGTTGTAATTGGCTGTGATGGTGCTCGCTGGTATGAGGTGTGTTTGGTGTGAAACTGACTCTGTTTGGGCAGCATGGAGTAAATGAGCGCTTTGACTGCCATGAACAATCGCTTCAAACACACTCCACTCACCCCACACTGTGCTTATGTGTGTCAACTGGCTATAAATCACATGGTACAAAAGAGAGTGTTGGCAAAGTCATATCACTAACACACACACACAGACACACAGACACACACAGAAAGAAATGAAAGAAAGAACACCTCTTCTTCCGCCTGATAAGGCAGATCTGCTCGGCTCTTTGTCTTCTTTGTGTGCTGAGTGAGACTAATGCGTCACATTATTCAGTAATAAAGGACACAGAGACGGAAACTGAACCTTATCAGCCTGAAATGGAGCTCTAAAATCTGAATACACACACACACACAGACACAGAGAGAGAGAGAGAGAGAGATGAAAAAGAGAATGAAGGACAGAGAATAAGGACATATCCCAGGATGCAACTGCTCCAGCTTATCGGTTATCTGAACTTTTAGAAAGAAAATTACCCAAGTGACTTTTCAAGCTCCTCTAAAGCTACATTTTTTTCCCAGTATGTTTGTCTATCTATCTATCTATCTATCTATCTATCTATCTATCTATCTATCCATCTATTTATCTATCCATTTATCTGCTTATCTTTAAATCCATCCATCCATCCATCCATGTATCCACCCACCTGTTTATCTATTCATACATCCAGCTTTCAATCCATACATTTATCCATCTATCCATTTATCTATCCACACATCTATCCTTTTATAAATAGTTATCTATTTATCCATCCATCAATGTGTTTATTTGTCCATTCATCTATCTATCTATCTATCTATCTATCTGTCGTGCATTCAGAAAGTATTCAGACCCCTTCATTTTTTCATGTTTTGTTATGTTGTAGCCTCTTGCAGCTAAAATGCTTTAAATTAAATTCTTCCACATCAGTCTACACTCCATACCCCTTAATGACAACGCAAAAACCAGATGTGATAACTTTGCAAATTTATTAAAAAGAAAAAACTAAAATATCACATTGACATAAGTATTCAAAGCCTTTGCTATGACACATGAAATTTAGCTCAGGTGCATCCCATTTCTCTGGATCATCTTTGAGATGTTTCTACACTTTGATTGGAGTCCGACTGTGGCAAATTCAATAGATTAGCTATGATTTGGAAAGGCACACACCTGTCTGTATAAGGTCTAACAGCTGAAAATGCATATCAAAGCAAAAACCAAACCATGAGGACACAGGAACTGCCTGCAGAGCTCAGAGACAGGATTGTGTCGAGGCACAGATCTGGGGAAGGCTACAAAAAAATTCTGCTGCATTGAAGGTTCCCAAGAGCACAGTGGCCTCTATAATTCTTAAATGGAAGAAGTTCAGAACAACCAGGACTCTTTCTAGAACTGGCCGCCCGGTCAAACTGAGCAATCCGGCAAGAAGGGCCTTGGTAAGAGAGTTGACCAAGAACCCGATGTTCACTCTGGTTGTACTCCAAAGAACATGTGTGGAGATGGGAGAAACTTGCAGAAGGTCAAACATCACTGCAACACTCCACCGATCTGGGCTTTATGCCAGAGTGGCCAGACAGAAACCTCTCCTCAGTGCAAGACACATGAAAGCCTGCTTGAAATTTGCAAAAAAATTCAAATTTCATGTTTTCATGCCTTGATTGCACTGAAAGTCTTGCACTCAGGAGTGGAGTGTTGCAGTGTTGCACGTTCTTTGGAGCTCAACCAGAGTGACCATCGGTGACCATTGATCCATCCACCCATCCATCTCTTACCCATCTATCATTTCATTCATCCAACCATTTATCTATCCATACATTTACAAAATTTTATCTACATTTGTCTATTTATCCATCCATCCACCCATCCATCCATATCTTTATCCATCTATCTATTCATCCATCCATCTATCCCTTCATTCATCCAAACTTCTGTCTATAAATGTATATATCTCCTTATTCTCCAACCATTTATCTATCTGTACATTCACATTATCATCTATACATTTGTTTATTTATCCATCTATCCACCCATCCATACATCCAGACATTTATCTGTATCCCTCCATCCATCCCTCTCTCCCTCCATCCATCCATCTATCCATTTATCTTTCCATTTATCCCTCCATTTAGTCTGCCATCTACCTATCTATCCATCCAGTGTATTAAGAACAACAGGTTTAGAAGAAAAGCCCCGTTTGTCAGGAACAAACAGAGAAGGAGGAAGTCTGCATCACCACCTGTCGTTTATTATAGTGTTTACCCCAGCAGTGTCACGCCAGTTCACATCTCTGCACTGCAGTGTCAAGTCTTTCTCATGATGTCACTGGTGTAACACACACTGTGTGTAAATGCCACGGAATTTCCCTTCATTCAGACCTGATGGTAAAAAGGTTTGAAGATTACAATTCCAGGTGTCTTGATGTATTACTCTGAGACCTTCAGCATGACCTGGATAATAATAATAGCTTCTTTTTTTTTTCCTGAAAAAGATCAGTGTGAACTTGATCCATATACACCTGGGTTTGAGGTGGGGCGGTGGGCGGGGTTCCCAAGATCTGTTTTAGTTCTGACTTGTTTTTAACATTTTTAGCAATGTTTATTCTTTGTTTCTAAAGGTAAGATTAACCTTTAAAAACATTTAAAATTCAAAAGTTGTCAAAAAATGTACGTAAATTCAGTCATAGCTGATGCATCCCGGATTTGCAGGAAAAAGTAGATGGTCTCAGAGCCGTCAAACTCGACACATGAACTATAAGTGCATCTAAGTGTTATTATATGTTCTAATGAAATAGCTGAATTCATATTACGTAACTTTATTTGGTTGTTAGCTGCTAGCGATTGGCAGGAAACTAACATTAGCATATCCTAACTAGCTAGAATGTTACCTAAATAGTTACGCTGGGCATTGAGTGTTTATAATCACTGTAGAAGACTAGCTATTTGAGTAAAAACTTTTTCATTTTGTTTTGACCACTCTAAAAGTGTTTACTTTTCCCTAGGAGTCCTGGATGCTTCACCTTTGGCCTAATCTCCTGGCTGAATGACTACCTTTAATCCTGGGGACAAATTTCTAGTGAATTTTTAGTCACACCACTTTTTTTCCCTCAACTGATTCAATTCAGCTTTGCTTAGAAACCAAAAATCAAAGCTCCCTAGATTTCAGTGGACACAACACCTCTGGCTGGCAGCATGCTTGTCTAAAGGTCAAAGGTCACAGACATCAGGTTGGTGTTTCTTTCCTGCAGTAAAGCAGTAAAATCCTGCTCTTTCTCCTCACTCGCTCTCTCAATCCAAAGCCACAGTCACTCCCTGTGAATCAGCCTATCCCACCTCACAGAACCTCAACCTCCCTCACTATCCTCCCTTCATCCCTTCATCTCTCCTCCCCTCCTCCCTTCATCCCTTCATCAATGTATCCTTCCCTCCTGGCCAGAGGTGTCAAACAGAGACGCCTTGTTCCCCGCATCCTGCTCTTTCCAACCGGGACCCCACAAAAATCCCAGCAATCCCTGCTATTTCCGCCACCTTGTTTGTTTGGTGGGCAAGGAACGACTCTCTCTCTCTCTCTCTCTCTCTCTCTCTCACACATACACACACACACACGCACAGACAAAACTCAGTTACTGTGAAGTGTATGTTCTGTTCCTGGACTTTCCACGCACACATACACACACACGCACACGCCACACACACACACACACACACACACACACACACATAGACAAAACTCAGTTGCTGTGAAGTGTATGTTCTGTTCCTGGACTTTATACACGCACACACACACAAACACACACACACAGCAGACAGAGCTCACCTCTGTTCCTGCACTTACTGTGTGTGTGTGTGTGTGTGTGTGTGTGTGCGAGATAGAGGATGTCCGAGCTCCCTCTATTGGTGATCTGGGATTCCAAGAGTCTGACCTCATTTAGTTTGCCCTCAGAAGCCATATGATCAAATAAACACTGTACTATTTTATATTTACGTCACATGGACTCTTCTTCTTCTTCTTCTTCTTCTTTCTGATTCTTTCTGCACTGATATTCACTGTCACTCAACAGCCTGGAAATGCTCCTGAGAAGCTTAAAATTTCCTCCTACAAATGGCAAGTTGTGAATATTCATTTTAAAAATGGCTCAGGTCCACACAGGGCAGTTCTTCCAATGTAGAGTAAAGAATTATTTAAATTTTTTAAACTTTATTTTAAAAAATGATCCTAGCAAATCTAGTGACTTTTTGAGCAGACGTTAGTGACTGTCCTGCACTCGATACGGCTCCCGGCTCATATCACTGCTGCTGTTGAACAAGTTGAGAGAGCAGATTCACTCGACTCACCACCAGTGTGTAAAGACTAATCACCGATCACTATTATTCCTAATGACCAATCACTGATCTTCATTATTCCCAATGACCAATCATTGATCACCATTATTCCCAATGACCAATCATTGATCACCATTATTCCCAATGACCAATCACTGATCACCATTATTCCCAATGACTAATCACTGAATTTCATTATTCCCAATGACCAATCACTGATCTTCATTATTCCCAATGACCAATCACTGATCTTCATTATTCCCAATGACCAATCACTGATCTTCATTATTCCCAATGACCAATCATTGATCACCATTATTCCCAACAACCACTTTTCACCATTTTTCCCAATGGCCAATCACAGATCACCATTTTTTCAACAACCAATCACTGAACACCTTTGTTTGTCCACCTGTGCACGTCTTTGTTCTTAATGTCAAACTCATTTCTTGGTGATATTTACAGTAACAACAGAGATTCAATGAATATGAAAATGAATGAATATGAAAGTTAGTCTATGCCATCATCTGGCGTCTTCTAGCCACCTTTTAACGCGTGCGTTAGTTACTTTCCCCTGAAAAGAGTTGGTAACTCTGACAGAGAGCAGAATGCCCTGGATTTTCTTTTCAGCACTATATTCCCTTTTCATAGCATCTGTTAACATCTGACTCGCTCTCTTCTCACCCCGATGATGACATTATTAACTCTCTGGTCAGTGCGTAAATATGGTTCATTAGTTAAGAAACAGAATGAAGGATTTTCAAACAGTAATACACTTGCAGTAAAATGTGATTTAAAGGTGTGAAGTGTTGAACAGAGCTCTATCCTGCCCTCTGCTGGACAGTAAACAATTCCTACTCCAACTTCACTTACTGAGTGTCACTGAGATGCTTTAATTTATTGCTTCATTCATTTATTTACAGAACACTAGCATCATGATACTGTAGTCAGTGTAATAGATGATTTAATCAGGTCAAAGAATCAGGCTTTTTGATTGACTTTCCTTTTTTGTTGCTGTTTTAATCGTCTCAAGTATGGAGATGTGACCTATGGAAGTAATTTTTGATTTTTTGTACGTTTTAAATTGTTTAAAGGATAAGAAATGTAGCCAAAAGAACCTGCAGTTTTCAGAATCATATATAGTAGAAAATGTCAGAATTTGATATTTTTTTTTACCCAAATAAGAAATCTATATTATTGGAGTTAGTATAAATAAAATAGATAAAATAAAATTACAAAAAAATTAAAAATAATTTTTAAAAAAATCACACACATTTTATGTCCAAAAGTTAAATATATGACTGTTTTTTTTTTTTTTTTTTTGAGTTTAGTTTTAATTTTTTGGGAGGCACTATTCAAGAATGCTTTCAATAAATCCACTGCTTTTTATTTTACTTAATATTTATTAAAAAGTTAAACCTAACCTAAACTTTTTGAGAGATTTATGCTCAGTTGGCACAATAAAATTTTAAACAATGTTCAAATTCAGTGCTTACTCAGTGATATATATCGAAAATGTAAATGTAAAAATTGTAAAATAATGTGTTTAATACTGAGAGTCGATTGGATTTGCATTGGATTCTCCGGTGTCTCAGGTGTCTCAGGTGTCTCAGGTGTCTTAGGTGTCTCTCTTTCCATGCTGGGGACGGACAGGAAGTACCGGGACACTAAGGGGGAAGAAAGGAGTGCTGAAAACACTGCTGGGAGATGGAGGAGGGGAATTCTCTGGAAGGACGAATGGAACGTCTAACAGGCATCCTGACTGAGATATTGGAGGCAGGAAATGTGGGCGTCGGTCTCTCCGGGTGTGACACGCCCCTTTTCCTTCATGCTCACTGTCTAGTTCGTTTCTGTTAGACTTTGGAGAACCAGAAGCTTTCAGGTTCTTCCTGTTGGAAGAGGGATGATCATCTGTTATGACCAGGTTGTGAAAACACTCACTGATATCCTGCTCATCACTGCCTTTCTCAGAGGTCAAAATCTGTCTGATCTTCCTGCTCCACCTCTTTCTGTTGGCACTCACTGGTGTTTCAGTGGTTGCTGCTGAGTGTGTGTCGCTCTGTGTGAGAGGAAACACGATGGTCCTCCTGCTAGTGTAAGTCTTTGATGAAGGATCTTGGTGTCCCATGCTGTGGCAGCTCTGAAATGTATCTGTGAGATTGTTGTTGGGGTTTAAACGCGACTCTGCTTGAGACTGGAAGCTGGAGAAGGTCTTCGTGTCTCTGATTGAGCGGCTTCCTCTTGTTCGCGTCTCTTGATGGGTCTGAGATGGACGGAGTTTCTGTGTCATGATCTCAGGCAGAAAGTCTTTGAAAGGCAATCCTCGGTCAGTAGCATCAGAAATGAGTGTGTTAGCATTCGAGCCACCTTGAGCCTTATTGGTCTCATTAGCATTATCAGGCCGCACCGCTCGCGCTCTGTGTAAGATGGAGCGTAAGCGGCGGTGAGGTGGCAGGCTGGCAGATAACCCCGTCAGCCCGATGGAGCGGAACAGAGGGGCAGGGCGGAGAGGACACGGCACACATTTCCCTCCTTCTGACCCACGAGTGCTCCTGTAAAGTCTGGCGCTGATTTCTGTCTCCATTTTGGTGTTGGTGCTCCAGCAAGCGGTGTCGGAGACGAGCGGGAGGTCTGGCGTGGGCTGAGACATGGTACGGACATGACAGTGGACTAGAAGACATCCAAGTTCCTGAAAAAAGGAAAGAAGGAGAAAATGCTTTAATTGCAATGAAATTTTTAAATGTGTCCTGATGCAACCCTTACCAAAGTCCAGAAAATTGTGACCATAACCTCTGTTTTAGGGTTCCGTAAACTTTCTGGATTCCCCAACCAATGGGTACAACATGGTACTTTTTTTATGAGTGTATGGATCATATTCCTAAAGATTCCTAACAGTTATTTAGTTATATCAGTATCTCAGCTTGACTTTACTAACACTTATACAAACTCTAATGCTAATATTAACACTAGCACTAATACTAACACTTATACTAACTCTAATGCTAATACTAACACTAATACTAACACTTATATTAACTCTAATGCTAATACTAACACTAATACTAACACTTATATTAACTCTAATGCTAATACTAACACTAATACTAACACTTATACGAACTCTAATGCTAATACTAACACTAATACTAACACTTATACGAACTCTAATGCTAATACTAACACTTATACTAACACTTATACGAACTCTAATACTAACACTAATACTAACTCTAATGCTAATACTAACACTTATACGAACTCTAATACTAACACTAATACTAGCTCTAATGCTAATACTAACACTAATACGAACTCTAATACTAACACTAATACTAGCTCTAATGCTAATACTAACACTAATACGAACTCCAATGCTAATACTAATACTAGCACTAATACTGACACTAATACTAACACTAATACTAACTCTAATGCTAATACTAACACTAATACTAACTCTAATGCTAATACTAACACTAATACTAACATTAACCCTAATACTAACACTAACAGTGACACTAATACTAATATTAACACGTATACTAGAACTAATACTAACACTAAAACCCTAATACTAGCACTTATATTAATATTAACACTAACCCTAATACTAACCCTTACACTAATACTCATTCCAGCCCTAATATTAACTCTAACTCTAAAATGGGATAAATTCTCTTAGCTGCACTGTCGTGAAGTTTTCTAAGGAAATTGTCTGGTAGCTGGTTCCAGGCTTCTTGGATCTGCAGATGAAATCCCAGAAGAGCCATGATGATGTTTATCATTTAACAAAATACAAAAAAAAACCCTGTTTGGAAATCAAATTACCTTTTTTTCATTAACACACTAATGTAGTAGCCATAACGCTACAAGCCATGGAAGATAAAGATTATATTTTTAAAAAAAATAAATAATTTGCACAGTACTGTAACAGTCATATTTTCCAGTCAGTATTCAGAGTGATGAGAAACAATGTAAGCTGGAAGAAACACGAAAAAGGACATCAGCTACAACTCTGTTACTGACAAAACAAGAAACATAAGAGCAAATCGCACATTTTTAAAATGTAAAATGAGATAAATATAAATCACGACCTGGTCAGAGAGAGGAGATGAGATGAGAGGAGAGGAGAGGAGAGGAGAGGAGAGGAGAGGAGCACTCACTAACAGTCCTGGATGATTTTCTCTTTTATTTCCCCCCGAAAGTCAGCGGATGCTGTGGTCTGTCGTTACCATGGAGCCGTCCTGGGTCGTGTCTCTGTTCCACCACTTGTGCACCCTCTTTACCTGTCTCTCAAAAACACACTTTTCTGCTGCTCTCATAAATATACACTCACTTTCTGTTCATTTCACACACACACACACACACACACACACAGTCTCTTTCCATCTCTCTCTCTCTCTCTCTCCATCCCCACTACCTTAAATCTGTGGATCAAACACACACACACACACACACACTCACACACACCCCATACCGTGCTTGCCCTCTCTCCCACATGAAAGATGGCCGACTGCTGGTTTTCCCTTCATCCCTCACCCTCTATAAATTATAAAACAGGAAGCTCAGACCAAATGGTCAGAGTAAACTGACGGCCGGTTCCAGTCATGTGGGTAAACAGAAGCCGTGTTTCTTCCATGTCCATGTCCACTGTGAGACGTCTTTCTCCATAATCACATCATAATCAGAATCAGAAACAATTTATTGCCAGGTACAGTAAAGGACACTCTACAGTACTAGGAATTTGTCTTGATGTCAGGTGCAAACACAGAATCAAAGATATAAGGTCAAGGGGGATACAGAAATGAAGAATACAAAAATATAAAAATGCAACACAATAACAAGGGAAAAACAATACTGAGGTGCAAGAGACCATGGTGCAAGATGAACATGCTATATATAAATATGAAATATGTAAGCAGCAGACAAGATAGAGTGTATTAAATTAAAAATATAGATAGTTATGTACAGAAAAAGTGAGTGTACGTGGTAGATAGAAAAAATATTGCAGCTTCAGAGGGGAGAGTGACTGTCAGTAGGTTGGGGGGCGTCACCTGGGGGGAATTGGGTCACATCATTATGAATCACATCATAATCAGAATCATCAGAGAGTTGGCCATGTTTCCTTTCTTTTTCAGTGGAGGGGTAGGCAAGTGTGCTGGAGCTTTTTCATTCAATAATAATAATAAGAAGAAGAAGAAGAAGAAGAAGAAGATGATGAAATGTTATTTTATTACTAAATTTTATTTTACTCCTTCTTCTATTACTACTACTACTGTTATTATTATTATTATTATTATTAGAAGAAGAAGAAGGAAAAAAATATTTTATTACTAAGAATGTATTGTAGAATAATTTATTTTTTACTTCTTTTTCTACAACAACAACAACAACAACAATAATAATAATTGTCTTCAGTCGCCCCTTTCCTACTTCAGACATCTATGCTACCCCTCTCCACATCTCTGACCATCTCTTGGTATCCTTCACCATCACCCTCCCTATCCTGCCTAAAACCACAAGCCATCTATATTTCTCTCCCACTCGTAAAAACCTTCACTCTATCTCCCCTTCCTCCTTAGCTTCCTGCACTCTATCATCCCTTCCTGTCCCTGACTCTTTTTCCTCCCTACCATTGGAGCTAGCCACTGACACTTTCCTCTCCTCACTTTCCTCATCCTTCGACCTCCTCTGTCCTCTATCCTCTAAACCCAGGAAGATTTCCAGCCCTGCTCCTTGGCTATCGCATGTGCTGCGCAGTAATTGGAGAGAATTAAGAACAGCAGAGAGGAAGTGGAAGAAATCGCAACTCGACACACATCTGGTCTCCTATCGTGCTCTCCTGTCCAAATTTTCATCTGAAGTGATTTCTGCTAAGACTGCCTTCTACAAAGAAAAGCTGGAATCCTCTGCACAAGATCCTCGCGAGCTCCACAACATCTTTTCTTCACTGCTCAACCCTCCGGCTCCTCCTGCTCCATCCTCTCTGACTGCTGAAGACTTTGCGACTTTTTTCATTTTTTGATGAGAAGATTGGAAAAATCTGCCAGACATTCACTTCTACTCCTGCTCCTACACTACACACTAAGGATTCTCCTTCTCATTCGCTGACACAGTTTTCTAAACTAACAACAGAAGAGATCCTGCAAATCATCTTATCCTGCAATCCTACCACCTGCCCACTGGATCCAATCCCTTCCACAATGCTCCAGACCATCTCTCAAGACCTCCTCCCCTTCATCACCACTATCATCAATGGCTCCATAACATCTGGTCATGTACCAACTTCATTCAAAAGAGCAAGAGTTATTCCCATCCTGAAGAAACCCACTCTAGATCCCTCTGTCATCAGCAACTACCGACCGGTATCACTTCTCTCTTTTCTTTCTAAAACCCTTGAACGGACTGTCTATAATCAGCTGTCTTGCTATCTCTCACAGAACAACCTCCAAGATCCCAATCAGTCTGGCTTCAAACTGGCACACTCCACAGAGACTGCCCTTTTGGCCGTCACTGAGAAGCTACATGCTGCTAGATCAGCCAAACTGTCTTCAGTTCTCACCCTCCTTGACCTTTCAGCAGCGTTTGACACGGTGAACCACAAGACTCTCCTATCCACCCTCATGAGCCTAGGAATTCGTGGTGCAGCAAGGCAATGGTTTGCTTCCTACCTGGAAGATCGGTCATATCAGGTAACATGGAGGAGATCCACATCTGCTCCTCGCAGACTCTCCACTGGTGTTCCACAAGGCTCAGTACTTGGTCCTCTCCTGTTCTCCCTCTATACTCAATCTCTTGGTGCGGTCATATCCTCACATGGGTTTTCATACCAGTGCTATGCAGATGACACTCAACTCATCCTCTCTTTCCCTCCCTCAGACTCTCATGTTTCTGATCAGATATCAGCATGTCTGGCAGACATCTCATCATGGATGACAGCTCATCAGCTGAAACTTAATCCCACCAAAACTAAACTGCTGTTCATCCCAGGTGATTCATCCCCATCTCAGGATCTTGCAATCTCCCTAGACAATTCTCTGATCTCGCCTTCGGTTACTGCACGCAACCTTGGGGTAACCATGGACAATCAACTTTCCTTCTCCTCTCACATTGCTAATCTAACATGCTCATGTCGATTTCTCCGTTATAACATCAGAAGAATTCGTCCATTTCTTTCCTCACAGGCCACACAGGTGCTTGTTCAGTCCCTTGTCATTTCAAGACTGGACTACTGCAACTCACTCCTGGCAGGTCTGCCTCTGAGCGCCATTCGTCCTCTGCAACTGATCCAGAATGCAGCTGCATGAGTGGTTTTCAACCTTCCTAAATTTTCCCACACCACCCCATTGCTGCGCTCCCTCCACTGGCTTCCTGTAGCTGCCCGCATCAGATTTAAAACACTGATGCTCGCCTACAAAGCCACAAACGGACCAGCACCCACTTATCTCAAAGCACTTATCACACCTCGAGCGCCACCACGCTCCCTCCGATCCTCTAGCACTGCTCGACTGATCCCTCCATCTCTCAGGGTACAAGGAAGGCATGCATCGAGACTCTTCTCTGTTCTGGCACCGAGGTGGTGGAATGAACTTCCCCTAGATGTCCGAACAGCTGAGTCACTGGCCGTCTTCAAACGACGTCTAAAGACTTACCTCTTCAGAAAGTACTTAAATTAGCACAAGTTTTGATAGACTTCAAAGCACTATTGTAAGTCGCTCTGGATAAGGGCGTCTGCCAAATGCCATAAATGTAAATGTAAATATAAATAATAATAAAAAGAAGAAAAAGAAGAAGAAATGTTATTTTATTACTAAGAATTTATTTTACTTCTTCTTCTATAACTACTACTATTATTATTATTATAAGAAAAATGTTATTACTAAGAATTTATTTTAGAATAATTTATTTTTGCTTCTTCTTCTACTACTACTTCTACAACAACAACAACAACAATAATAATAATAATAATAATAAACTTTTTTTCATTTTTTTTTTAATTTAATTTTATTATTATATATTTATTGGTAATATTCTCACTCCGGTGTGTCTTTAATTTTTCGAAAAGAAAACAAAATATTTTTCCAGTGTAGTTTTAACCTGCCAGACTCACTGATTAAATAATGCTCAGAGGTAAATAAACCGAAGTGCAGTGAAGGGAAATGAAGAGTAAGCATGACGCGCTGAAATCAACAGTTATACAACCGAGGTGGCGCAATTGTAATTACCCCCTGAGGGGGGCGATGGAGAGCGCGCGACTCCAACAATCATCCACCAGTGAAGGACAAGAAGAAGAACTCACTTCACTGAATCGACTCTCTTGAATGAATCTGTTTAAGTGAATCTCTAGTTTTGATTCGTTTTAATAAAGCTCTCAGAGAAATGTTGTGTAGAAGTGTAACTCTAACAGTTTGGGTAAAAGATAGAAATATCTGACTATATATTCAACATTCATCTAAAATAAGCAGAAATCATGTTTTAATTTAAGACAAAAAAAAAGGCAAAATGACAATAATAATAATAATAATAAGAAGAAGAAATGTTATTTTAATACTAAGACAAAAACTACTAATACTAATACTAATACTAAGACAAAGACAAAAAAAAAATCTCTTGTCAGTAATTAATTCCTTCTGGGATTTTTTTTATACACACAAGTCAAAATACATGACGTCCCTACCCTGGTTTACTGTTTTTAAAAATAATTTTTGAATATGGAAATAAAAATGTCAGAAAGTTTTTTTTTAATACGATTGTAAGATTTTTAAAGACCCCCAAGAGAGCATTTTAATAATATAATAAAAGTGATAAATAATTTAATCACTTCATTTCTACTTTGGGAAATTGTGTGTTGTTGTAATCGTGCCTGGTTTGTGAGACTTCTGTTTGTTGTCATGGTGGTAAATTATATTTTCTCTTCATCAATAAAAAAACAAAACAAAAACAAAACACAAGAAAAAAACCTGAATTAATGTTATAGATGGGACACAATGCACATTATTTATTCCATGTTATACCTAATTCTGCTCCATTAGACCACATCAGTGTGTTTCATCACACACTTCTCACTGCATAGTGAAAATAAAGTTTATTTCAGTTGATATTGATGTGATTTCTGACACATACACAAGCCTTTCTAAGCCCACATTTACAACACTTTTAATATTTACTTTAAATATTTTAATATTTAATTTCACATCATTATTTCATACGTGCATGCTCAATGCCTTTAACGAGTCAAAAATTGTAATGAATGTAGTTATTTAAAAAAAAAACCTAATAATTAAAATAAATAATTACAAAAGGTGAAATTTTGCCTTTATTCGTTCATAGCGAATCGATTCACTTGAACGAGTCATTTCAAAAGAACCGATTCGTTTTTGAATCGTCCTTGACTTGTCGCAACCGGAAGTTCTTCCTCTTTAATCGGTCCGTGTGACCAGAGTCAATACTAATAGCACGTAATACGGTAAGTAGGGATTTTTATATTTATTTATTGATTGATTGACGCTTGTAAATTGATTTGTTTGTGGAATGAAGACTTTAAAGGTGATTTCAGCTTCTGTTCTTTTAAAAAAAGAAACAATTTTTGTTTTGTTTTTAGCATTTAAAGACTTAGCTAAAGCAGACAAAGTCACACGGAGGTTATTAGAAACACAAGGCTTAAAAACACAACACACACACACACACACACACACACACACACACACACACACCGCACACACACTGCAAACACACTGCACACACACTCCGGCTCAGGCCACTACAGGTGTGTAAGAAGTGTTCACGTGATGTCCTGTTAATAATATAAATAACACATGAGACCACGTGATGTGTCACATCCTGATGTTTACTCAATAAAGTAGTAGAGTCAGCTGCAGAAATATTGGCACCCTTGGTGATGCTGGGATTATAAGTCTCTGCAGTGTACAGGTGTAGAAGAAGGACAACGAACAGTACTGAGTGTGTTTACAGGATGTTCAGAAGAGTCCTGGGATGAGCTTCAGGACAGGGTTTATGATCGCAGCAGCTCTTAGGTACAAAATCTACAGTATGCAGATCGGATTAAACACTGACACGGATTAAAGACTGAGACGTTTTTTTTAGAAAAAAAAAAAAAAAAAGCAAATCTTTAAGATATCCGTGTGAGATCATCCACAACAGAAGAAAGTGAGTCACAAGCTCACCTGAGAGTTTATTAACTCTTAAATCCATCATCCATGACTCCGCCTCCTCACGGGTATCTTGTGTTTATTTATATTTATACTTTTATATCAATACAATGGACCATACAAATAGCACAAGTAACTTAACATGGGCTTCAGTATGTCTGAAATCAACAAACATAAGAGAATAAAGCACCAATACACTTCTTTTAACCCAAAAAAAATCAGGCATGGAATCACACAAACTAAAATAACAATGAATATTGTCATTTTCTTCAGTGAAATATAAAGCTCAGGTATAGAGGCGGGTGATATGACAAAGAATATCATATCACGATACTTAAAGATAATTCTGTGTTACACAATGATGTATCATGATATCTAGGTTTGCTAACGAACTGCCAGCAAAACAATAGTGTTGCATTTAAAGTTGTGAGTTTGATGATACTTTTATTTAATATCTACAAAAATAAATGATTTAAAACTGAAAAAAAGAGAAAATTCTATTGTTACACTTTTTACAGTTTTCACTTTTTACAAGATTCAGTAAAGAAATCAGCTGTTTCTAGTCAGAGCTTGTGACTGTTATTTTTAAAAAAATATTATAAAAAGTAATCTGGATACTCTCAATATCTCATAAAAGTGTATTGTGATATAATCATATAATGTCATATTCCCCATTTTATAGTGTTTATTTCTCACTCAAAATGTCTGGCATGTCGATAGGTAGTATATGATACGGGACAGGAATGATACAGTTAAACAAGTTAAGATTCAATATGATTTGGTTCATCACAGATATGATTCAGGTCCAGCACAGATATGATTCAGGTCAGCACAGATATGATTCGGTCCAGCACAGATATGATTCAGGTCAGCACAGATATGATTCGGTCCAGCGCCGATATGATTCAGGTCAGCACAGATATGATTCGGTCCAGCGCCGATATGATTAAATTCAGCACAGATATGATTCAGGTCAGCACCGATATGATTCGGTCCAGCGCCGATATGATTAAATTCAGCACAGATATGATTCAGGTCAGCACAGATATGATTCAGGTCCAGCACAGATATGATTCAGGTCAGCACCGATATGATTCGGTCCAGCGCCGATATGATTAAATTCAGCACAGATATGATTCAGGTCAGCACAGATATGATTCAGGTCCAGCACAGATATGATTCAGGTCAGCACAGATATGATTCGGTCCAGCGCCGATATGATTAAATTCAGCACAGATATGATTCAGGTCAGCACCGATATGATTCGGTCCAGCACAGATATGATTCAGGTCAGCACAGATATGATTCGGGTCCAGCACAGATATGATTCGGTCCAGCACAGATATGATTCAGGTCAGCACAGATATGATTCAGGTCAGCACAGATATGATTCAGGTCAGCACAGATATGATTCAGGTCCAGCACAGATATGATTCAGGTCCAGCACAGATATGATTCGGTCCAGCACAGATATGATTCAGGTCAGCACAGATATGATTCAGGTCAGCACAGATATGATTCAGGTCAGCACAGATATGATTCAGGTCAGCACAGATATGATTCAGGTCAGCACAGATATGATTCAGGTCCAGCACAGATATGATTCAGGTCAGCACAGATATGATTCGGGTCCAGCACAGATATGATTCGGTCCAGCACAGATATGATTCAGGTCAGCACAGATATGATTCAGGTCAGCACAGATATGATTCAGGTCAGCACAGATATGATTCAGGTCCAGCACAGATATGATTCAGGTCCAGCACAGATATGATTCGGTCCAGCACAGATATGATTCAGGTCAGCACAGAGATGATTCAGGTCAGCACAGATATGATTCAGGTCAGCACAGATATGATTCAGGTCCAGCACAGATATGATTCAGGTCCAGCACAGATATGATTCGGTCCAGCACAGATATGATTCAGGTCAGCACAGATATGATTCAGGTCAGCACAGATATGATTCAGGTCAGCACAGATATGATTCAGGTCCAGCACAGATATGATTCAGGTCAGCACAAATATGATTCGGTCCAGCACCGATATGATTCAGGTCAGCACCGATATGATTCAGGTCAGCACTGATATGATTCGGTCCAGCACAGATATGATTCAGGTCAGCACAGATATGATTCAGGTCAGCACCGATATGATTCAGGTCAGCACCGATATGATTCGGTCCAGCACCGATATGATTCAGGTCAGCACCGATATGATTCAGGTCAGCACCAATATGATTCGGTCCAGCACCGATACGATTCAGGTCAGCACAGATATGATTCAGGTCAGCACCGATATGATTCAGGTCCAGCACAGATATGATTCGGTCCAGCACAGATATGATTCAGGTCCAGCACAGATATGATTCAGGTCAGCACTGATATGATTAAATTCAGCACAGATATGATTCAGGTCAGCACAGATATGATTCGGTCCAGCACAGATATGATTCAGGTCAGCACCGATATGATTAAATTCAGCACCGATATGATTCAGGTCAGCACCGATATGATTCGGTCCTTCACCAATGTGATTCGGTCCAGCACCGATATGATTAAATTCAGCACTGATATGATTCGATTCAGATTCAATTCAGTATGATTCAGTATGATGTATTGATATATTGTAGTTTTGACTCTGTAAAGAACCACAATCTCAAACACTTTGTGCTTGTGTGAATCAGGGAACATCGTGTGCATCGATTTTCAGCAGTCGTATTTGGTTTTCCTTTTCTATTCAAACCGGATCTAGGCGTGTAAATCGATGCAACCGCATCGCAGGCTGTTGGACTGACTTTCTAATTCGACTCAGTTTTTCTTTACACCCGTTATTTATACATTAATCTACATCAGTCTGTGATGTTGGCGCTTTTAGGGAGAAAGTCAGTTAGTTGTGAGAATATGATATATAATATACACTATATTACCAAAAGTATTCGGTCACCTGCCTTGACTCACATATGAACTTAAGTGCCATCCCATTCCTAACCCATAGGGTTCAATATGATGTCGGTCCACCTTTTGCAGCTATTACAGCTTCAACTCTTCTGGGAAGGCTGTCCACAAGGTTGAGGAGTGTGTTTATAGGAATTTTTGACCATTCTTCCAAAAGCGCATTGGTGAGGTCACACACTGATGTTGGTCGAGAATGCCTGGCTCTCAGTCTCCACTCTAATTCATCCCAAAGGTGTTCTATCGGGTTCAGGTCAGGACTCTGTGCAGGCCAGTCAAGTTCATCCACACCAGACTCTGTCATCCATGTCTTTATGGACCTTGCTTTGTGCACTGGTGCACAGTCATGTTGGAAGAGGAAGGGGCCCGCTCCAAACTGTTCCCACAAGGTTGGGAGCATGGAATTGTCCAAAATGTTTTGGTATCCTGAAGCATTCAAAGTTTCTTTCACTGGAACTAAGGGGCCAAGCCCAACTCCTGAAAAACAACCCCACACCATAATTCCTCCTCCACCAAATTTCACACTCGGCACAATGCAGTCCGAAATGTACCGTTCTCCTGGCAACCTCCAAACCCAGATTCGTCCATCAGATTGCCAGATGGAAAAGCGTGATTCATCACTCCGGAGAACGTGTCTCCACTGCTCTAGAGTCCAGTGGCGGCGTGCTTTACACCACTGCATCTGACGCTTTGCATTGCACTTGGTGATGTGTGGCTTGGATGCAGCTGCTCGGCCATGGAAACCCATTCCATGAAGCTCTCTGCGTACTGTACTTGGGCTAATCTGAAGGTCACATGAAGATTGGAGCTCTGTAGCAATTGACTGTGAAGAAAGTCGACGACCTCTTTGCACTATGCGCTTCAGCATCCGCTGACCCCTCTCCGTCAGTTTACGTGGCCTACCACTTCGTGGCTGAGTTGCTGTTGTTCCCAAACTCTTCCATTTTGTTATGATAAAGCTGACAGTTGATTGTGGAATATTTAGGAGCGAGGAAATTTCACGACTGGATTTGTTGCACAGGTGGCATAATATGACAGTTCCACGCTGGAATTCACTGAGCTCCTGAGAGCGGCCCATTCTTTCACAAATGTTTGTAAAAACAGTCTGCATGCCTAAGTGCTTGATTTTATACACCTGTGGCCAGGCCAAGTGATTAGGACACCTGATTCTGATCATTTGGATGGGTGACCGAATACTTTTGGTAATATAGTGTATTTCTCCTCTCCTTCGTCTCCTCTCCCAGATGGCTGCTCGGCTGCTTGTGAGGAGAATCTGGGCCGTCTCTGTGAAAGACTTCCGCCGCCTGCCCGCCGCTGCCTCTCTCTCATCCTCGTCACGCTCCTCCTCCTCCCTGAACACCTCGGTCCACAAACGGTCCTTCCTGTCTCCTTCTCGCTCCCTCCCTCTGTCCTCACACAGGTGTATCTCCTTCAACGTGCAGGACCAGGACGACTTCACCGAGAGGGTCATCAACAGCGATCTGCCCGTGATCGTGGACTTCCATGCACAGTACGTATTCTCAGAGCTCATTTAGGGAGTTTAATTCAACCCAATTTCTTAGCAAAAGAAGGATTTGATTCCCAATTAGGCTTTCGGAATTTTTTTATAATGTCCTATAATCCTTTTTACTATAACAGGCATGTTCTCTTCCAGAGCACAGTGTGATGTATTCACCGCTTACTTCACATGCTTGATTCTGATTGGTCAGAAGATGTTGATTAATTTCCTATAACAGCAGCTCTGACAGTAGCTCAGGTTCATATTAATGCGCTCATTCTGATACGTTATCTTTTCTATAGTAACAGCTCATTCACAGGGACTTCCACATAAACAAATTTGAAATGTGTAATTGTTGATATGTGACGTTTTCTGTTAGGAGATGATTATTTAACAGTTATGGAAGGAGTCTCCAGTGTCAGCATAAAGCTGTAAGTCTGCCGACGTTTTCAGGACAGAGGAGTTTACGCTTTGCGGTTTCTCGGTAACATAACGAGCTGTGGTTTTTTATTTTATTTTAAGTTCTAGAGAGAGAAAGAGAGAGGCTGGCGAGGGAACAATATTTCGTGGACATTCCACAACATCAAACGTAACTGTAAGCGGATAAAATGTACATTATTCTATAATAAGTTTTTAATAATGTGATTGTTAGCAAATTGTTGTTGTATAAGACGAATATAATAACTTCAGGACATGCTGTGATTGGAAAAATAAACTGTAGGGTAGCAGTAACTCCACTTCATCTCTCCGTCACTGATTATTTTCCTATAATAGCGTGACACGGAGTGTTTTACTTACATACAAAGAGTATGATGAGGTACACTAAATGGTTTTTGTTCTAAAAGAAGATCTGAAGATTTAACCTGTAAGCACATTTATGTCCCTGGAAGCCTCTAAAGCATGGTCTTGATCTAAATCTATTGGGTTTTACCAAGCAGAGTCATTCTAAATGTCATACTTGGAAAGATATTATCATAATATTGCTTCAGATCCTGATTTGTCTTTGGATTTCCACTTCAGTTTTGGTTTGGCCTGAAAATAAACATAGACGCTTATTACAACCAAGGAACACGTATTAAAACATTACTAGGTTTTCAGACACACGACACAATGTCCTTGTGTATTTGAGCATGAATAACAACACAGATATGCTCTACTATCTCTACAAGTTTTACTGAAGAACAGGATATTTTGGGCAAAAAGACCTTCATTTGAAATTACTGTCTCAGGAAGCAGTGATGTGTTCACATTATTGAACCAAAAGAACCATCAGTGTGGCTCAAAACCATCAACCATTTCAAAAATCAACTGGTTTCACCTCCTACAGCTTCAGCTTGCACAGCTGATATTGGACTTTTGTCCAAAACGTCCTGTTTCTCTGGAAACTGTGTGTAATACGCTTAACTTTTACAACATTCACTATATATATAACATACACACACACATTATTTCTCTCATTTCACATTATTTTATTATTTCTCTTGCATTTATTTGGTTATCCCGCTGTGACAGTGACATTACATGCTTTCATTTCTTTCTGACTCCTGATCGGTGCTCACCATGACCCGGTCACTATAAATCAATAGCTGTGTGTGTGTGTGTGTGTGTGTGTGCTGTGTACGTGCATGTCTACAGATGGTCCTGTGTGATAAAAATACACACCACACACTGCAATTGAGCACACAGTGCTACTTTTCACTTTACACACACACACACACACGGTCATTTGCTTACTGCCTCAGCGTGTGCTAGTTCATGCAAAACTCTCGGAGCAGACATGTTAAACTACGAGCTGATGGTGATCTGTGACGGTGATGGTGACGGTGAGCTGAGAGAGGTTTTCCTTCTAGCTAATTGTTCCTAAACCGTTCACACAGGATCAGATTCACTCGTTCTATCCCAGGAGGTCCACACCTGCTCAGGATCAAATCCTATCTTGTCCTGCTCTTTCAACAGAACTTTCAAATCTGATGTTCTATAAAAAATAAAATAAATGTGATGATTATTATTCTAATTATATAGAAAATATCAGGAACCCACAGTCTGATATTGTCTGAAGTCCTGCTTCTTATTAGACCTCTGTGTTACAGTTATATTAATTATGTAATTATGTGTGTTTTTGCTTATTTAGCAAAATAGTATACAGAAATTCGGCAAGGAAAGAATTCCTTGCTAAACTCGGTGGTCGGTCAATCAGTCAATATGACTGATTTTAGCACCGTTTTGACCAAAGATGGAACTGTCGAATTTTAAAAATGGATGAACTTGAACCAGAAATTGTTTGTTGGCCATTTTTGGTGTACTTGATGTTTGATGGTGTTGCTATTTTGGTTTGGAGAAGGCCAAATATTTCCAGTTTGCAATCTGTTGCTATTTTCGTGGTCATAAATTAATGTGCTGTGAGCGAAGTGGCCCAAAAGTGTGTGTGACATGTAAACTCTGCCGGGGACGTGGGATTGTCAAACACATTTTGGTCCAAAAACATGCATGTGTTACCACCTCCTGGGTCCATCTCTTTAGGTTTTACTCGTTTCCACTGTCTGGAAATCCTCAGACTTAATCTCAATCTGTTCGCATTCACAATTACAATTATTCATTTGACATTTACATTGATTTGTTTATTTTATCCACAGCATCTTACAGCAGAGAGCATCTGAAATATGCTGCATGACAACGTTTCCATCAAATCAGTCATTATTAAAAATCATACAGCATTATTTTTCTCATCCTGGAGTGGATTATACATCTTTCAGGATTTCTAGACCCCTAATTAATTGATATGAGACTTTCTTTAGTTTTGTCGGTGCATTGTTTCTCTTCGGTATCTTTAGCCCAGCTCGTGGGAATATTCTGAATATGTTTTACACTGATATTACAGTTATGGCAGTGTATTATAACCTTCCTTTACTCCATTTTATCGCTCACTCGACCTTTTCATTTCCTCCATATCTCCTGTCTTATCTTTGTGATTATGTCGTTATGGATTTGTTCATTGGCAAAGCTTATGGTTAAGTGCGATAAAACAGAGATGTCATAAAACATTGTTGTGGCTGGTTGCTGTAGAAAACAGGACCTGAGACTGAAACTGAACTCTGGATTGTTAGCTTATAAAAAAAGCGACCGTTTGACAGGCATTCATATAAAAATGTGTCCAGATATGCTGGTTATGCTCTAACCTTTCTCAAGGTTAATCTGAGTCAAGTAGGTGTGGCCTTTGGACCTGTCAGAAAAAGGGGTGTGGCCTGTGTGTTTTGTGTCTAGAAAAAGGAGTGTGGTATTGGTGTCTTGTGTCTAGCAAAAGGTGTCTTGTGTCTAGCAAAAGGTGTGTGCCCTGTGTATTTTTTGTGTGGAAAAGGGGGTGTAGTTCTGGTGTCTTGTGGGTAGAAAAGTGACATATGTAACGAGTGACATATGTAACGTGTGTGTGTGTGATATAGATGGTGTGGTCCCTGTAAGATCCTGGGCCCCAGGCTGGAGAAGGCCATTGCTAAGCAGAAGGGTCGCGTTGCCATGGCCAAAGTGGACATTGATGAACACACAGACCTTGCTATAGAATACGGGGTAAGAAAGAGTTCACACACTGTTACACACACTGTTACACACACTCACACACGTAAAGCTACTGGTTCTGTATGCCGGTTCAGTAAAACACACACAGATGTATGGGGAATGAATTACTGTACTGTACACCTAACATCTAATCACACTTCATTACACTTAATCATACAGTTAATACAAAAATAAAGTGAAGTTCTATTCTAGATAAACAATCATACAGTCAGACATCATGTAGGCAGTTTAAAGAAGGACAAAGCCATCAAATTTTCAAAACCCGCAGTGTTCAGTATCGCACCTTGTCCATGGACTTGTATTTAGTACAAATGATAATATAAATACACCTGTTCCTGGAAGAACCCAGAGTTTCCTAGAGAACATAACTAAACAAACAGCATCATGAAGACCAAGGAGCTATCAAAACAAGTTCAGGACAAAGTTTTGGTAAAGTATCAGAATCAAGGATTGATTATAAATATTCAAGTATCACAAACTTTGAAAATCGTAAATCCATTATTAAAAAATTGAACGAATATGGCACAACCGTGACTCTGTTTAGAGAAAGCCGTGCAACAAAAGTCAGCAAAGTCAGCTAAGGGGAAGATTAGTCAGAGTAGCAGCCGAGAGACTAAAGGTAACGCTCAACATGATACTACCACCACCACGCTTCACTATGTGGATGGAAATGATGAGCAGGAAGTGGGTGTACACAGACTAGATTTATTGTCTACCAAAAAAAAAAATACACAAATCATACAAAGTTTGTAGGTGCTCTTAATCATTATATTGATTAATAGTTTAATACGAGTTGACCAAGAATTCTTTATTAAATATTAGGTTAATGTTGTTGTTTCATCTTCATTGATCTTGCACCGTTCTAGGTGTCGGCGGTTCCCACGGTGATAGCCATGCGCGGCGGTGACATCATCGACCAGTTCGTGGGGATTAAAGATGAGGACCAGTTGGATTCGTTTGTCAACAAGCTTATTGGACAATGAACCTGTCAGTCAAACCCTCAAGCCCAACCCTCTTTACACTTTAGTTTACAGCTCTGGAAAACCACATTCATTTATACACACACACACAACAGGCTAATCCACAATTTGCTTGGCAACCGTCACACTGTATCCATTAGATGTTTGTGTGTGTGGGTGTGTGGGTGTCTATTCATGCTTTATTCTTCACTGACTCTTGCTGCTGAAATAGTAGACCGTCTCAGATTTTGTGGGATTTTGTTAAAGGGAAACTCCAAAAAAAAAGAAAGAAATGTTTATTTTTAGAGCTTGATCTCTCACAGCTGCTTCAGTTCTCCCTGCACTTCCTGTTGTCGTCCACCCGAGGGCGATCTTCCTCTTTAATCCAAGGCCACATGACAATGTGACTCACATTTATCTCGCACTTATCTCAGAGATCCAGGATAAGGTCACGTACGTCTAATCCCGATGAATGCAGTTATATATGAAGATGATAGTGCTGATCCCAGATCAGTAATCTCACTCTCCAAGGGGAAAAATAAATCCGCCTGTGTATGTATGAGAAAATGAGTGTGTCCTGATTCTGTGTAAGTTTTGACTGTGAAATTTCGATTTTATCTCCATAAATGGTATGTAATATGACCAGCTAAAATGGATTTAGAAATAAAGCAGATGTATGATGCTCTACCTAAAGTCTCGGAGCTCTTTCTTTTAGCGCCTCCTTTACAGTCATGCAGGAGTAACACTGAAAAAAATCCCCTTGGCTCTTAATGGACATGTCTGAAATTCCACTGTAATGACTCTGTGTGTGTGTGTGTGTGTGTGTGTGTGTGTGTGCTAAAATTAATACCAGCTTTTAACTGCTGTGTGTTCACATGAACCAAAGCCAATATAGCTTCAATCATACAGCTAATGATATTATGGACCATTACACAAGTGCTGGAAATAATCCACTGTTGTGTTGAAATTTCTGGCAGTAGTGTTTGGTAGCACTGCATGCTGGGTAATGTACAGTCTACTTTTTCGCTCTATGTTCTCGATGGTGTTTTCGCCCTACACTTTTTACCATCCTTACTGAAAAAGTCATCAGACATTTCTAGTTGTTCCTAATGGATTTTAATGAGTTTCTGATGGTCTGTAATGGTAATTTAATGGAATGTGTTGCTCCAAATGTTCTTTATGTAATTTTATTCCGATGTTAATCATCTACCCATGAAACCGTGACACTGTGATGGGTTGTGGTGGTGTGTAATAGTAACCAGAAAATCCTTAATGGAAATCCCTGATGGAAACCATTAAGCCAGTTTCCATTAAGGTCCACTGGCTGATGCTCACCACTGCAAGTTCCTCGTTATGTCTCAAACAACACATTGAGCTGCTCTAGACTATCTCTGAGTAGCAGCTCCTAATTTTGCCATTTAGATATTATCATCCAGTAATGTGACATCACCACCAGCCGTTGATTTCTTATGTTCAGCATAATGCTACATCTAATTAAATTACACAATGAGATTTAACTAGTTTAGCTAGTCAGTGACCTAAACGCCGCACTGCATCTTAAGCTTAGCCAGCTAACTAGACAGCTTAGCTAGCATCGATCACATCCTGACATTAGAGGTATAGTCAGTGGATTTGTTGGACCTGAACCTGGATATGTTCAGCCCTATGAAATATTTGGAATATTCCACAAGATACATCTTCAACAGGAAGTCGCATCATCTGAATTTTCTGAAGATCATGGGAAAAAGAAAAGCGAGTTCTCACATCTGTTTTTGGAGATATTGTGATTTCAGCTAATGAGGTCGCTCTGAAAGTACACCCCTGATGCCCAAATTATAGACTGAAATTGAAAAATAACATCAGCATGGAGGCTAGTTAACCATTTTGTTTATTTGCTAATTCTATGCTAAAAAAAATCTGTTACTAATTTAAGAGCAGAAATCAACAAAGAAATCTGATTTTGTTGCCATATTTTTTTAACTGATTTAAAAAAAAAATTGTTTACAAGGGCTAAATGGCACCGCAATCATGAAACCACCCGTAAATTTAACAAGCTCAGGTACAAACACATTTAAATACGTGTGTAATAATCATCTAGATAGTAAATATTTTAAGTATGAGGTCATAGTGTTCGAAACACAGCTACCGTTTTTGATCAATCAGGGCAGGTTTCTAGGTTTGTGGTGTATCTAGACCCAGATTCTTCTAAATGTTATGCCTGAAGTGTTTACTTCAGCTATTTATTTATTTATTTGTTTGTTTATTTATTTATTTATTATTTCCCTGAGGTAAAAGGAAATACAGTGTGAACAAAATCAGGCAAATCCACTTCACCCAGGCTGCAACAAATCCCTCAAATAAAGCATGAAGGTGTTGAGGTTCACAGCTGACATAATGACGGTGTCTGTAGCACACAGCTTGCTTTTATATAAGCAGGCTACCCTATATTTAGCTTGTCATGCTACATCTGTCATTAGCAAAGCACCTACATCATTAGCCAAGGATGCTTGGCCTTCATCCTACGCCATAGTTTAGCATCTCGGTCTTTTATTTCACACCAGTCATTAGCTGAGTGTTAGGCCTTCATTTTCATCATTGCTGGGAATTGGTTTAATGTGTTCATCTTACATCAGTGATTAGCTTAGAGAGTGCTAGCTTCTAATTCTGTATGAAGAATTAGCTTCGAGTGTTAGCTTCTTATTCTACATCAGTAATTAGCTTAAAGTGGTAGTTTCTTATTCCACATTAGCGATTACCTCAGAGTGTTAGTGTTTTATTCTGCATTAGCGATTACCTCAGGAGTGTTAGTGTATTATTCTACATTAGCGATTACCTCAGTGTTAGTGTTTTATTCTACATTAGCGATTACCTCAGAGTTAGTGTTTTATTCTACATTAGCGATTACCTCAGGAGTGTTAGTGTTTTATTCTGCATTAGCGATTACCTCAGTGTTAGTGTTTTATTCTACATTAGCAATTACCTCAGTGTTAGTGTTTTATTCTACATTAGCGATTACCTCAGAGTTAGTGTTTTATTCTACATTAGCGATTACCTCAGTGTTAGTGTTTTATTCTACATTAGCGATTACCTCAGTGTTAGTGTTTTATTCTACATTAGCGATTACCTCAGAGTTAGTGTTTTATTCTACATTAGCGATTACCTCAGTGTTAGTGTTTTATTCTACATTAGCGATTACCTCAGTGTTAGTGTTTTATTCTACATTAGCGATTACCTCAGTGTTAGTGTTTTATTCTACATTAGCGATTACCTCAGTGATAGTGTTTTTCTACATTAGCGATTACCTCAGAGTGATAGTGTTTTATTCTACATTAGCGATTACCTCAGTGTTAGTGTTTTATTCTACATTAGCGATTACCTCAGAGTGTTAGTGTTTTATTCTACATTAGCGATTACCTCAGAGTTAATGTTTTATTCTACATTAGCGATTACCTCAGAGTGTTAGTGTTTTATTCTACATTAGCGATTACCTCAGAGTGTTAGTGTTTTATTCTACATTAGCGATTACCTCAGAATGTTAATGTTTTATTCTATATCAAGAATTAGCTTAGAGTGTTGTGATTCTACATCAGTCATTAGCATAGCCTGTTAGCATTTTCTGCATCAGTCTTGAGGGGATTAAATGCAATGTCAAATGCACCATAGGCACTTGAATTTACTGTCTTCATTGTTTCTCAGAAGAGTTTCTCAAGGCCTTGTTTTTGTTTCTGCAGGTGCAGTAGAAAACCGGGTGTGTGCTTTGTTTACCTCTGACCTGTAATGTGATTTTATCTCATTATTACGCTCTCTTAGCTAGTCTAACCCTCATTTTTCAAAGTTTTGCAAAGATTAATCTGAATTGATCGCTGATGTCATATCAAAAATTGCAGGCCAATATGGTATCCATGTGTGCGTGTGTGTGTGTGTGTGTGTGTGTAGAGCTCACTTTCTTATGTACTTGTTTTTCTTTAAAAACAATGATCTCACTTTTCTCAAGAATCTTGGCTCTGTGGGAGCCTGGGATTGTGTCTGTGTGTTTTCATCACATGTTCACGCTTGTCTGGTCTATAATCAGAGTCAGTTCCATGTAAACTTCAAGCATGCCCACGCAAACACACACACACACACACACACACACACACACACACACACACACACCTGCAAATGACATCTTAAGATATATATTTCAACTCTGTCTGTGGCATTTCTCACCTCTTTCTTGCCCGAACATCTACCATCTCCATGCTTCAGAGCCAAAACCAAAACCCTTACGGTATTTCTCATACAGTCTGGTCCTGAGCCAATGCTCACCTTAAATTACCTCTCTACTCACCTGCTCTGTCTCAAACACTTCACTGTGTGTGTGTGTGTGTGTGTGTGTGTGTGTAATTGAGCTCTACTCCCTCATACATTGTAGCTGTACACACACCATGTGTGGAGCTCAGGGGTAGCCAGTGCCATCCTAGTGTTGTTATTATTATTATTATTATTATTATTATCATTATTGTTATTATTAAATCTCAGTCATTTGCTTGAATCGTTTGCACCATTATGCAGTAACTTAGTGAAATAACAGAACTGCTTTGTGGTTGTGGCTCAAATTACTGCAGAAAAGATTGTTTACATAATTGATGTTGAAACGTCCGGGAAATAGCAAGGCCTGCACAAACGCATATAGTAGCTTTGTGTGTGTGTGTGTGTGTGTGTGTGTGTGTGTGTGTGTGTGTGTTGGATGTGAAGGCTTGATAATGTTATCTTCACCTCTCTGCACCATTCGCAGCCCCTGGTTCTCTTCTGCTCTCAATCATCCTTTGGCATTTTTAAGATTCGGACCAAAGTATCTGCTGGACTGAGACCTTTAATCGTCATAAAAATTAATGGTGTCACAGTCCAGTAGTTGAAGTTTCATTAATCCTGAGCTACATTTGATCTTACTGACAGAATAATAAATACAAGATGTACGCATATGCAAGAAACCTGCACACTTAAATCCAGAGCAGAAGTAGCGGAAACACTGGTGCAAATGCTGGACTCAAAGTCCCAGAATGCAACGGCGTAATACAACGCTGAGTTACGGCTCGGCTCGGCTAGTTAGCGATCTTCGAGATGGTGCTTTATAAGCAGAGTAGAGTGTACAGAGGAGGAGCTGAGACAGCTGGAAGGGCTAAAGGACTAAAGTGCTGCTGCATCGCTCTCTTTAGATATAGATGAAGCAATTAATCCCAATGCACTGCTATCAGCAGGTAGTCGAATGGCATTGTGGGTAATGTTGGTAACCGGGAGACCAACTAGACCGTGTAGATGAAATGATTTTAATGTTTTAGGGTTTCAAGAGCAACATGGAGGAATGTAACAATAGTGTGTTTTAAAGCCATTTTTTATACTGACTCAATAATGCTACACTGTTAACATTTATAAATGAAAAAAGTTACATACTGCAGCTTTAATGCTTTAGTGTGTAACTATAGTGCTTAGTTATTACACAAAGACTATATGTTATCATGTACAGGTGCGGTAGGTGATTAATATATAAGACGTGTATTCATTACGACATTTACAGCCAATGACGACATCAGTGTACACTGCTTTGCCTCATATATTTACTCAGCATGAATTCATCTCCCTCTCGTCTTTCAACCTCTCATCACTCGTCTTTCAACCTCTCATCACTCGGCTTCTCTGTCCGACTCATTAATGCACTAAATCTTTCACTACTTCACTTATTCACTTGGACTATGCCCTATAGCTGTCTTCCTTTGCATTCTTTCCTTCATACTTTCTCTCCAGCCTCTGTGGTGTTTGCTTTTCAGGCGACACGGCCGAGTATGAGTCAGGACTTAATACTACACCCTTTCCCCTAATGCTAGTTAATACACTAAAGAGTCTCCGCCCACACCTCTGTCAGGGTTCATAAAGCCAAATAATCAGTCTCTCAGGCTGAATGCTAACAACATTTACATGGCAAAAAGGCTAGGACGCTTGAATGAAAAAGAGGGTGCAGGAAAGCGAAAAAGGATTTCATTTCCTTTAGAGCTTAATTTCACTTCATCGAACTGAACTAGTGGAACTTTAAACATGTAAATATGCAAATCTGTGAGGTGTGAGCCAAAAGAAAAAAAAAAACATAGAGTTTCTGGAAAAAAATATTTCCTTTTAGTCAATATAAAGACACCAGCATTCAAAAAAAAAAAAAAAAAAAAAAAGAATCTGATTGGTCAGAAGGTGCTGATTAATTTTCAATACGTTTTTATATTAATGTGCACATTCTAACATGATTTCGTTTCTATAGTAATAACTGCAAGGACTTGTGCAATGGACCCTCCACATAAACAGATTACAGAACGTGTTATCGTTGATGTGGTGAAGTTTCCTGGAAAGAGAATATTATAAACATTAACATTTATGGAAGGAGTCTCCAGTGTCAGCGCTCTGTAACAGCCAGAGGTAAAGCTGTAACTGTAAGTTTTCCGACATCTTCAGGACAGAGGAGAAGGAATGACTGTTTCTAGCTGCTATAATGTAAGTGAGAACAGGAACTAACTTGTTTCACAGACTTTCCACAACGTTAAATTTAACTAAAAATGGATAAAATGTATGATGCCATTTTTTTAAATAAACAACAAATTGCAATTATTGGCAAGAGGAATAAAACACTAGCTAGACAGCACAGGAGTTCATAATGTTTGCTAAATTAAACCTTTCCTCTTTGGGAGATCGGGTTTAACAGATTTTTTGGAGGTTGATCAGCTATATTTGGGGTAAAGTGCAGAACAATAGGGCAAGTTTTAAGCCAAACTATTCCTATATTCCTATAGTCCTGGAATTAACCAGTCAGTTATAGATTTAACAATTTATATAGATTTCTCTCTCTCTCTCTCTCTCTCTCTCTCTCTCTCTCTCTCTGTCATTAGTTCAGTCTCTCAGCCACCTGCACTAACAATATATGATAACATCATACCAATCTCATGATATCAAAAGATCTGTCTGTCTGTTTCTCTCTCTCTCTCTCTCTCTCTCTCTCTCTCTCTCTCTGATCGCAGTATGTTATTACGAACCACAGATGACATCATGCTTTTCCCATCAGCCACAAGTGCTTATTAGCCTCCTGTATGCAAGGCTGCCGTGTTTCCCCCTGAGGCCTGACGGATCACTTCCACATACAGAGGAATCGTACAGCTGACTGAGTCCCACACACACACACACACACACACACACTATAATCATGCTTGTGACTGAGTTCCACACGCACACACATACATACATACATACACATTACAGACATGTGGAAAACTTCCCAGGCTAATCTGTAAAGCCAGTAGCTGCTCTGTGACTGTATGGTAAAGGAGGGTAAAGGAGGTAGCAAAAAAATGTCAAATTGTGTATGATAAAATATTAGTAGTAAAAATAAAATCACGCAACATGCACTCATGGTTGCAAATTTGTAACAGTCCCATAAAGCATGGCGAGGTTATGATGTCATTTGCATGAAATCTTGTTTGATCAAATTCATAATAATTCTTCTCGAGATCAGGTTGCAAAAATGAGAACTTTAAATTTATTGCATTTTTTAAGAGTTGAATTTTGTTCAAGTGCACATGCCAGAAGATTACACTGAGTGTGTGTGTGTGTGTGAGAGAGAGAGAGAGAGAGAGAGACTCTTTTGTCTAATTTTCAATGGCTCCCTGTAATAGAAGGATAACCACCCGAGGAGTAAATGCAATCTACAATAATATGCCCTTATAAAATGCCTGAACCACCTCAGCTGTCTCCATCTTTAAGAAGGATCTACTCCAAAGATCTTTTTGAGGATCTACTCTGAGGATCTCCTCTGAGGTGCTCCTGGGTTTTCGAGCTGCTCACCCTATCACACAGAGAAACCTCAGCTATGAGGGAAGCTAATTTCTGCTGCTTGTACTTGCGTCCTTACACTTTCTACCCTCAGCTCGTTACCTCAGGTGAGGAGAGAGACAGACAGATAGACAGAGAGATAGACAGAGAGATAGACAGAGAGATAGAGAGACTAACAGAGAGATGGTTGAAGATTCTTTGGTGTATATTTAATCTGAAACTTAGCTCCTGCTTCACCATAGACCATAGAGGCTTTGGGTTTTTTTTTGTGTGTGCGTGTGTGTGTGTGTGGAGATGGACTAAAGGAGGAGGAGTCTTTAATCTGGATGATCTAGAGACAGAGATAAGAAACATTCCACCAAAGACAACTGCTTAATATCATACACACATACACATAGAAACACGCTGTCTCTCTCTCTTTATATCATTCTGTCTCTGTCTCTCTCTCTCTGTATATCATTCTGTCTCTGTCTCTCTCTGTCTGTCTCCGTCTGTAAATCTCTCTGTCTGTATATCATTATCTCTTTCTATCTGTCTCTCGCTCAGTCCTGTCTCTCCTGCTGTCTCACACACATCTACCTGTGTTACACGACCCCCTGTGTGTCTCATGCAGAAAAATATGCTCCCTAAAGAAAAGCGAGGAACGAGGTGGAGGAATGATGAAAGAGAGGAGGAAGGGAGGGAGCAAGTGAGCCGGTGTAACTCTACACCTCTTCCGCCCTGAAACAATCGACCACACCTCCACTTACACTCTCTCTCGCTCTCTCTCACTCTCTCTTCACCACTGTGTTACCATATAAGGGCAAAAGAACACAGCGAGTGGGTGAGCGAGAGAGATAGAGTGAGAGAGAAGGCTGCTGAATTCCTCTGCTCTCTCTCTCTCTCTCTCTTACACACACACATACACACACACACATAGACTCTGCAAACTATTTGCTTTTAGTTTATTTGTGAAGTGCTATCTACAGTGCATACTCCACATGCCATCAGATTACACTGATGTGTGTGTTTGTGTGTGTGTGTGTGTGTGTGTGTAGTCGATTAGATGTTTGTTGTCTGAAGTTAATTTCTTTATTTTGTATCAGATTTACGATGGTTCTGTAGCTAATGAGTAGTGAAATTTATCTCTCCCAAAATTGTGTCTATAAATATAGGCCTGAATCTTCAATTCAATTCAATTTGATTTGTATAACAAATAGATTGTAGATTAGATTTAAACATTTTGCAATCCAGAGGTGACAGTGGTGAGAAAAAACTCCCTAAGATGATGCAGGTGTGAAAGAGCAAAGACAAACAGTGGTGAGTGTGTTAAAAGGATGTTCAGTATGAAGAGATTGTTGTAACGAACCAAAGTCAGTAAAACCTTCAAATAAACAAAAGCCCAGTCAGACAAGGGATAGTGAATATTCATAGACAGATAAGACAATCAGGATTAACACAGGAGATGTTGGCAAGACTTCGCAACATGTATAAAGAAACCATGTGCTTTTATAATCCAGAGACAGGAAGTGAATTCTGGTGATGGAGACCTTTGGTGGAGTGGCAGGGTTTTGTCCTGGGATGTTGTGACAAGTGGGAATAATGCTTGTAATTTCCGATCTCTGAGTCGTAAAAATCAAACAAAACACCCCCTCAACTCAGAATTCCTACTCAGAAACTCGTCTCCTCATCTCCAAGTTCAGCACGTGACGTCAAATCAATATGGCTGTTCTACCTTTTCACTTTGGGGAGGCGGGGCTTACGGGGACAAATGTCATCCGTGCTCATTTTTATAGATTCAAGTAAATCTGTATGGGTGAACTGAAGACCTGGATGTGGTTTGAGGCTCATATTTACACATAAAAATGGGTAAAATAGATTTTCATTACTTGTCAAGCTATGTTAGTGCAAAATTAAAAATTTCAGACACCAGAGATATCTACATTGATGGATGAAATTTGTTGTAAAGAGGAAATTGTGTAGATTCAATATTTTTGTTTGACTATATATTGAATTTACTAGACCCTGACAGAGAACTCCATGTGTATCCATATGTTTATAGGAAATATATTCTGCTTCTGTGTGCAGATTAAACACACACACACACACACAGGTCTGATACACACTGTTCTTTCACACACAGTGTGTGTTGTTTTTCTGATGGGGGTTCGAGTGGTTCTGAGTATAGAAGTGAGTACTGTATGTGCATTGCCACATTCGAAATTTTCCGGATTGTTGTGAGTCAGCATGTTTATCAGACCTTGTTCCTGTAGCTGATTACAAGGGAAACAGAGGAAGGACAGACAGAAAAGAAGAAGGGGGAGGGAGAGAGAGATGGGGGGTGAAATGAGAAAGAAATAGAGGAAAAACACACTTTCCCATTTGCTTTTCATTTGCTGTCCCGATTGCATTGTCGATTGTTTGGAGGCTCTGTTCAGAGCGATGGGTGAAATTTCATGCCATTTAAGGACACACACTCTCACACATGCAGATACACACCCACAGTGACACGGCCAGAGGGCCTCGGGTCGAAAGAGCCTGGGTAAAGTCGAAGTTGTGCAAAAAATAAAGTCTTGGCGCGCGGAGTGGAGGGATAATTAGTGGACTGATGGGACACACATGGAGGAAACGGGAAACACATTACTGGTGTGGTCCTGAAGCCCGCTCATGGGACGTTAAAACCAGAACTATCATGATAAATCCAAGGGAGTTACCTCAAAGAGCCTTTTGAAATGCTTATTATTGAAAGGAACGATTAATGGACACTTGGCTGTGATGTTTTTTTGTCGTGTTTTTATTGTGAACAGAACAATGGCACACAGTCATGATTTCACCTGTAAATGTAGGTTCAAGTGTGAATCATATTAAAACCATTCCCAGACTCCTCACTCGTCACTCTCACAGCTACAACCCTTATACAAAAAGGGTTTGTAGATCATTATCATAGAAGAACCATTTCTGGTTCCCTAAACAACCTACTGGTTTATGATTTTTAGCCATCTTTTTTGCCACATCATCACTTCATCCTGGTCAGGGTTGCAGTGGATCCAGAGCCTATCCCAGGAACACTGGGACGCCAGCGTATTCACAGCTCTCTCTCTCTCTCTCTCTCTGGCCAGCTCGCCGACAGAGTGAAGGCTAACAACCACAAGCAAGACAACCACATCTTTTTTGAACTGCTGCTCATACTTGGAGGAAAGCGCTATCCGCCCTCTTCCACATACATGGGCTCACAGATGCCAAAGATTGGCTAGATCACTCTGATTGACAGGGTCTCTCCCCTCCCACCCAGAGAGCATGGCCAGTTTTGCTTGCTTGTCTCTCAGCCATGTACAGCTGTCATATCGGCAGGATTCAAACTCATGATCTCTTGACCATAGAGCAAATGCTTTTCAGTTGCACCAACTCGGGAGCCTATGATTAGCCAAACACTGAGATGCTTTTGGGAGTTTGGAGGAAACCTGAGATCCCAGAAGAGAACATTTGAAACTCCAAACAGACAGTAACCTGAGCACAGGATCGAACTCAGGCACCCTGGAGCTGTGAGTGAGGTGGCAACACTTCGCGCTGCACCGCCAATCTACATGTTACAGTGGTAGCATTCAGTTTTTAACAAAAATGGTTTCAAATCCATCAATTATAAAATTAGGAAACAAAAAAAGGTTCTAAAGAAACTTAAGGGTGCTTAACTGAAAAGTTACAGAATAATACACTTTAGCAAGAGTAACTGATAAGACATTAAAGGGTTAAAATTAGGTTTATTACCTGTTTTTAAAACCATTTTAGCATTAAGAATTTATTCACACTTAGTAAAAGTGAACGGTAAATACCTACTTAGCGTTTATTTAGCGTTTATGGAAGGAGTCTCCAGTGTCACGCACTTTGTAAAGCGGTAACTTCCACAATTTTCAGGACAGAGGGAGGAGTTTACGTTTCACAGTTTGTCTGTAACAAGCTGCATTTTTTTGTCTTATGAACTTCAAGAGAGAAAAAAGAGATGCTGGTGAGGGAACGACTGTTTATAGCTGCTATAACGAAAGTGAACTAACTAACTATAAATGAATAAAAAGAATGACATGTAGTACATTGTAAAAATAATTGTTGACAAATTGCTGTGGTATAAGAGGAATAAAGCGCATGATGTTATTGGGAAATAATAATATTATACATTTCTGGGTGGTAACAGTAACTCCATGTGGTTGATTATTTTCCTATAACAGCACACCAAGTGTTTAATTCTTTACTTACCTTATAAAATGAGGAATTTTCTAACATCTTAAAGACGCTTGAACAAAAGCTGTGTGTGTAGTTACAGACTGGCAGGATGTCTCTCTCTCTCTCTCGCTCACACACACACACACACACACACACGCGTCTCAGAGGAGCAGTAATGTTGTGTAGGTGCTGGTTAGAAGCTCACTGGGCAGTGGAAGTGGTGGTGATGTTGTTGGTGGTAGTGTGTGAAAGTGAAAGGACTCTGTGTGCTCATAGAGTTGCTACACTCAACAGTACTGCCACACCCTGCTCCTCTTACACACACTGTGTGTGTGTGTGTGTGTGTGTGTGTGTGTGTGTGTAAGTAGAGGTCAGAAGCAGCCTTATTTGGTAATCTCTCTCTCTCTCTCTCTCTCTCTCTCTCTCTCCTTTTTAAAACCGTGGCGCTTGGCCTTCGCTCTCTCAGGTTCTCATCGGGAGACAATGTCATTCAATGAGACTGAGGAAGAGTCTCAATTAATCTCACTCACTTCTCTTCTTCTCCCTTTCTCTTTCTCTCAGCCTTTTCCTCCACCCCACTCTAACCTCTCTCTTTTACATCCTTCTTCCTCCCTCTCTTCCTCCCTCTCTTCCAGTCTTCTCCCTCTTTTTCCTATTTTCTTCTCTCTCCCTCTCTTTTCCTGATTTTTACCTCTTTTCTCTTTTGTCCTTTCTTTCTTCCGTCTTCTTCTCCTCTCTTTTTTCTCTCTCCTTTTCTTCTCAATTCCCCTTTTTTACTTTTCCTTCTCCCTCTTTTTTTTCAGACCAGACAGAAGACCAGTTTAGATTTGGCAGGTTTGGTCTTTGAGACTGTAAAATAAAAGAAAAAAGGTTTGGAAGAGACAGTAAAATAAAAGCAAAACCTTTTTCCCGGTGATCAATCAGAGATGATGTGGCGCTGCTGAAGGAGTAAAAAGAGACGCCACACTCCTCACATTCCACTGCAGCGCTCTCAGCTCAGAGACTCACTGTTTAATTCTTCATTTCACACTTTAATCATCAAATCCCAGAGTTCCAGACAAGGAGAAATCTAATCCGACTCATGGAATACCAAAGAACCTTCATGCCTGGACGGGTTCGATCACAGAGCACAGCACTCTAACACTCTGTGTCGTGCTTTTATAGGAAAAGACAGGGTGATGTGATGAAGCAGAGTTACTGTTCCCATCCTAAAGTTGATTATTTTCCTATACGTGCATGTCCTGAAGTTTTTTATTCCTCTTATACCACAGCAGTTTGCCAACGATTATAATTTGCACTGTAATTTTTATCCATTTATAGTATTTAATATCTATGAAACAAGTTAGCTTCAACAAAAACTGATGCAAAGTGCACTATAAACAGTCGTTCCTTCTCTTTTTTTCTCTCTCTTGAAGTTAATAGGACAAAAGATCTCAGCTTGTCATGTTACAGAGAAACCGCAAAGCGTAAGCTATTCTGTCCTGAAGATGTTGGAAAACTTAAAGTTACAGCTTTACCTCTGACTGTTACAAAGCGCTGACACTGGAGACTCCTTCCGTCAATGTTAAATAAACATCTCCTTACAGAAAACGTCACCATATCAACAATTACACGTTTTTAATCCATCCACGTGGAGCGCCTTCTGTGAATGAGCTGTAACTATAGAAAGGATGTAGAATGTATTCGAACGAGAACATTAATCTACAAGCGTGTGTTTTGCAGCTGCACTACTGTCAGAGTTACAGAAAATTAATCAACACCTTCCGACCAATCAGAATCCAGAATTCAGCAGTGGTGTGGTTATAAACCAGTTCATCACAAGCTCTAGATTGGAGTTTAAATAACAGTTTGGACAAAGTAGCTCCAAATTAATACACTAGCTCCACTGATGCTGAGTTTACTTCTTTTAGATTTTTTTAATCCACCCAAAACCCAAAGAAGTTCCCCAACAGTGGGCGTGGTTCACTTGGAACAAGTTCATTTGAAGTACTTTGCTGAAGGCTGCAATGACAGGAGCTAACCAAAGAGCCGTACGGTCAGACTCTGTGTTTGGGGATGGAGCCTGGGTTAAAGCCATCAAGGCTAAAGATATATTAGTAGTGTGTGTGTGTGTGTGTGTGTGTGTGTGTGTGTGTGTGTGTGTGTGTGTGTGTGTGCTCCTTGTAGCTGATTAATGATGCGGTTATTTTGTCTGGGTGACAAAAGAATCACAAAACGACGTCTCTGAAGCACAGGATGTTTGTGAATAGCTGGCGTCAGGCCTCTAACAAAAATAAATGCACACACAAACACACGCACACACACACACACTGATCAACCAAGACATGTTCGGTGACTAAAGTTTGCTTCATCAGTTAGTAAAGAAGCTAACAGACCTTAATCTCATCCAACATCTTTTTGTCCCACAAGGACACAGCGGGATATACTACAATCTTTTAATATCAACACTGGATCATTATTGGGTGGCCATCTTGAAAATCTTTCCTCAGATGTTCTGACACCCCGCCTCTGAATATTTGGAGGCAAAATTGTACAGAATTGTTGGAGGATACACCCTTTCACCCAAAGGGTTCTACACGTTTCAGATATCAAGACTACGACTTTGGTACCTTTGACTGAGCGTGAGAGACGTTCTTTACCTTTAACTTTAGTGCTCTTCAGAAAACACACACCTGAAAACAGTGGTCTTCAGGGGTTCACTTCAAGAAAAAGCTGATGTTTGGCCTCCAAAAAAACATGATTCTTTAATATGTGCAATTAAATATATCTCTAACTGCAGGTGTTACATTAATTATGGCTCCCTTTACATGAAGGGTGCCAATAATTTTGCAGTACCTTTTATCTTCCATTTTGCATAATCAAGCCAAGGGTGCAAAAACCCTACATTTCATAAACATGTAAATATAAAGGATTCCAGGCATTTTTACAAATGGATATAGCTTAACGATGTTGTTTGAAGGAGGTTGGATGAATTTAAATGATTTTGGGTGACACACACTTCCGTTCTGAGAGCTCCATTCACTTCATAGCTCCGGCGTGATACTAAAGAAGCAAACTTTCCAAAAAAGAGCATGTCTTGGCTGATCTACTGCATTTGGGTTTAAGGAGAAAAATGTGTCCATTTCTTTTTTTTTTCACTGAGCTGTTCTTTTAACAGTGCTCTCTCAGTCTTGCATCATCATCATCATCATCATCACACACACACAGTCATGTTTGCACAGACACCAATTCCTGGGTTTCATGCAATTTGTTGATGAATCTGAGCTCAAGAATGTTCCATTCATCATCACATATTTGTACTAAGTGAGGGGACAAAACACATACAGAGCACAGAAACACAGATCTATAATTAAACAATGGTTCCTCAAGGGTTTTTAATGGTTAATGGTTACAGCTTTCCAAAAGGAAACACGGTGTTGGAGTGGTTTACACAGAGCCTTCAGGTTCCCCTAGAGGGACAACACAACAAGCCATTTAGGGGGCAAATCTAACTCTGTGTAAAAAAGAAAATGTTTTATTATTATAAGAAAAACATGAGAATACATGGCCATTATTTCAGTTTCACTTTCAACTAAAGTTTAAATGGCAACAAAATTAAACTTTTCACAGCATTTTCAGAAATTTTAAATTTATAGGATACAGTTTCAATCATTTTGTCAGTCCAGTTTTTGTAAATTCAGGGATTACTTTCTCGTCCCTTTAAACTGTTAAAGTAAGAAATAAATCACTTGCGGATCCGCTGTTATAGGAAAATAAACAACGACAGGTTGGTGTGATGAAGCAGGGCTACTGTTACCACCCCGAAGAACAGCATGTTTTATTACTATTATACCACAACAATTTGCAAATGGTTACACTGACCCTTACATAATCTGTTAAAGAATGATACATCGTACTTTTTAACCATTTATAGTTACATTTAATGGTGGAGAATGTCTGCTAAACAAGTCAGCTCCTGTTCTCACTTACGTTATAGCAGCTATAAACCGTCACTCCCTCATCAGCCTCTCTCTTGAAGTTAATAAGAAAAAAAATGCAGACTGTCATGTTACCGAGAAACCAGAAAGCGTAAACTCCTCAGTCCTGAAGACGTCAGAAACCTTCCTTCCATAAACATTGAATAAACATCTCCTTACAGAAAACTGAACCATAACAACAATTATACATTTTTTCTTTCTTAACAAGTTTTTAATCCATTTATTATTAGTTTTAGGTTATATCCAGAATTCAACAGCATTGTGGTATAAAAGATGATAGCGATGGTTATATATGTATTTTATATATAGTGCAGCATGAAGGGTGTCACCATTTTAATGCACTATTTAGGGAGCAGGGAGCTATTTCAGATTTAGCTCAAGTCCACACCTAACCATACAAAAAAAAAAAAGAATGAAAGTGAGAGAATGCATTGAGAAAGTGAAATGTATACATATGGTACATATGAATAAATTAAATCAATCAATCAATAAAGTGTTGATAATATAGTGAGTGAGTGAGAGACTGAGAGAGAGAGAGAGAGAGAGAGTTGAGGAAGATAAGAAAAAGCTGGTGGCATGGCTGTGAATGAGTGTGCATGAGTAATTCCTGGCATTCCTCACATGGGCGGCACTACAACAGGGACAACAAAGAGTGATGATGTAGCTTCATCCTGCACAGCCTGAATACTTATATGGGCATAAAGATCCTTAGTGCACATACCTTACTCATTAAACATTAGTTTAGGACTGCCTCAGTCTCCCCCCACATCCCTCTCTTACACACACACACACACACACACACACACTTCTCTCTGTCTGGGGTTCAAGATCACGGGCCTCCTCCCAAACTGCCCAGGCAGGATGTTATTGTCCTACATCACTGCTAGATCTCATCTAAATTGACACTAATTAAATAATTAATTACTTAACTAAACGAGTCAGTGTGGTGTATTTTATTATTATTATTTTTTAATATTATTCCTTCCTGTCACACTAAAACTTTTCAGCTGTCGTGATTGGTTCGCGCTCCCTGGGGATTGTTGGAATACTTGCTTCTGATTGGCTGGAGGAGGTTAAGAAGGGCGGGCGCGTGAGCTGTGAAGCCACGCCCCCGAGTCAGGACCGCACCCCGAAGCCAAGTTGCACTTCTGCAGTCCAGGAAGAGAGAGAGAGAGAGAGAGAGAGAGAGAGAGAGAGGAGGGGAAAAAGAGAAAGAAAGAGACTGAGAGGCGCTCGCTAGCTTTGCACGGAGGAAGTTTGCGACGCTGTGTGACAGAGAAAGAGAGAGAAAGAGAGAGATCCCGGATAAAGCAGCACCCGGCGACTGCGTTTCTCTTCATCCACCTGGGACAGAAAAAAAGCGGCTAACAAGCAGGTAAGTCTGATTTTTACTGACTGCTTGATTAAACCTGTTCCCAGTGCACGCGCTCGTGCGATTTGGTCGATGTGGCCGCTTTGTGTGCAAGTGCAAGCAGCAAACCAGGAAGGACGAGCCAAGTGCTTCACTTCACTTCACTTCACTTCACCTCCTTCACTTGGGTGGGACGCGCGCGCGCGCAACTTGCGCCAAAGGAAATACATAAAAAGAAATACACTTTCCACTTTGCGCGCGCGCGCACGCGCTAATTTACGCCCTTTTTCTGCTTTTCATGGGAACAGAAACAGTGTAACAGTGAAGCAGAATGAAAAAGCGGCTACATCATGAAATGAAAGGCGCAGGCAACTTTACAGGAAGTGTTCACATCAAGGAGAAAAAAAAATGGAGGATGTGAGACACAAGCGCGAGCTGTCACGCACATTTCGCTCTCTGAGAGGGTTTCTGAGGCATCAGAGTGCTTCATGCGGGTTACAGACTTTATTCTGAAGCGGCTTTCCACTGAGCCGGGTCCTGAGATACAATTCTCTACATGTAGTGTGGCTCTGAGCGATGACGTTACCCCTCACTTCCTGTTTTCTCGTGCTCAATCTGGGTTATGACGTAGCTTTTCTCCCCCGTGCACAGGCCGGTGTGTGTGTGTGTGTGTGTGTGTGTGTGTGTGTGTTACTCTTGGTGCCATGATGTCTAAAATGTCCTTGATGTCTTTACAAAGACACACAACTGGAAAGTAAAGTTCTTTTCTGAAATTCGTGCATACGACTTTGCAGGTCGTGATTACGACGTGGTGTGTGTTCATGTGTTCAGTTGGTTTTGCACTTTGGACTGCATGAGAAAATGAAAATGACGAGTGGTGTTTGTTTGTTTGTTTGTTTGTTTTGCGCTGGTCATGCCTCTAACTCGTAAAGTCGGGGTTTGTAGAAAAATACGAGTTCCCGAGTTGTAATTACGAGCTGGTGGTGGCGGTTTAGTGCTCACCTCGTAATTCTGACACTTGTGACAGGCCATGAAGGCAGCACAGCTCCCAGCCCCACTCAGAAACGAGCAGTGACGAGTTTATCTGCATTTTTATTGACGCAGAGTTGAATCCATTCACAGGACAGCACAATCTCTCTGCCCTGTGTGTGTGTGTGTGTGTGTGTGTGTGTCTGAGAAGTCTGCATGATGTTATCTACAGCACTTTGGATCAGCTACTGTTGTCTTTAAATGTGCTTTATAATAAAACTACACTTGACTTGACTGTGTGTACTGAAAAAAATACACTAAATATACAAAACACAACCTAGCCTTTTGAAATAGGGACATTTTGCAGATTATTAAACCGACACAGGGCTGTGACCAGAATCAGGGATTTTAGTGAGGTCCATGTTATAACCAAAAAAAAAAAATCATATCAGCATTCTCAAAGACGTTTCTTCAATATGCAACTACAAGCCAAACAGTATTGTGCTGCACTTATGGGGAAAAATGTTAAATGCTTAATTTAATGTGTATAAAAATAAATCCATTAAAAAAATTTTTAGCTTTAGAAATAACATTTTTATTTATGTTAAAAAAAAAAATTAACAGTGAAACACAGTTTACAAATTTGTAAAAATGTTAACGTATCAGATTTTAACATCAGATTAGCTGCTATCAGTCAGTTTGTCATTATTTACGTAAAAAAATGTTAATAAATTAAAATGTATTGTGATATAATAATAATCGATGTTGTCATATTATATCTTCTTTTCTCCCAGCCCTAGTCCACATGACGGAAATATGATCAAGTTGATATTTAACGTACCGCAATGAAAGATGTTGTATACGAATTTCTCATTTCTAATCTTCGTTGTGTTGTACTTGGCATAAACTGCTCTGAGTTAGGTTAGAATATTTAATCTTGACAAATTTTGGTTTGCAGTTTTTCCGCATGCTGGGCTCCGTTCTGCCTCCACGGTATCAGGACGTCACTGTATCCTTGTTCACTTTGAAATCTGGAGGTTAAAAAAACCTTCAGAAATGACTGAAATCCAGACCTCGGTGTCCTCATAGCTAATTACTGCCATGAACCTAAGCATTAAAAAAAAAACAGACTTCTTAGGGTTAAAATTAATGCAAGTTTAGTGAGCTTCATCATTATCGATATTAAGTGCAGCGCATCAATAATGCATTGTGGGAAATCCAGTGTAATGATCCGGTCATATCCCTGTGGGCTGTGACTTCATAGGTTAACACGTGTGCTGTGTTTCTCATACTTGGTCTCACACTGTATGCATGTGATGGCTTATCAGTCTGGACCAAGTCCACCATGTCGGTCATTTCAGAGTGCATTCATGAACTCCCATAATGCACTGCGATATAGGCCAGTGTGCAGTTCATGTATACATGTGCGTGCAACACTTTGAGCTGAAATACGTTGAGTAATTTTGCGGCCTTTTTTGCCAAATCTTGCCGTGATTTGGCTTCAAGCACTGCCAGAATTTTAATCATTTGGACTGGGTATTTTGTAACTTTCCTTTTAAGTGTTTTCTCTACTTCCTCAGTGGGTTGTTATTTAAAAACCCAAAAATGTAGAGTCACCTGCACTTCCTTTTTTTTGTGGTAAGAGAAAACAGTCTATTTCAGCGAGAAAACATGGTGTGCCATTTCCGGTCCTATAGAACCTCATAGGAAAGTTGGGTAGCTGTGCAGGAGGCTAATAACCATCTCTCTCTCTCTCTCTCTCTCTCTCTGCTCTGCAGTGAGATGGAAAAAGCAACAGGACCCATGAGGAAATAATAGCTAACTAAGAGCTAATAAATAAAAGTGCCTTATCCCACTATCACTGGTGTATGTAGAAACCCCAACATTGCTAAGTTTCGTGTGTGTAAATATTTTCGTAGGCCAAACCGAGCTAAAAATTTACAAAAGTTTAGGTAACACAGATTTTTTTAAAAGTATGTTGCTCAGTGCCAATCCGCTGCAAATTAGCAGTTTCACAGCACAGCTGATGTACTTTTTCACAAAACTCTGTACAAAGAGAGCCGAAAAAGTCAAAAATGACAACTAAACAGTGAAAGAGCACCTAACAAGTGTGATCTGTGCTAAATCTTCCAGTAGTGCAGCTCAGCCACTGCAGCACATCAGCTACCACAAGCACAAGATTAAAGGCCTCAGAGTATTTAAAGTTAGGACGATATCTGTGAATGCGGAGTGTGTGTGTCCGCGGCCATCGTGTGCGCAATGCAGCAAGCGAAGTGTCTCATTAATTTGAAATGTCTTGAGTATCACAGCTGTTATTTGTATGTGTAATTGAGAAGTAAACTTGTCAGTGTAACGCGTATATAAATTCGCAGTAGCTCATTGCCAGTTATGATCTGAATTTGAGTCTCCTTATACGTAAATTTACACAAACTCAGGAGTTTTACCCTGACTAGACTTTCACAAACACCCCCTTTCTCATGTAAATGTTCCTGCGAAAGTTTTACTCGTAAATCCGTTCATATGCAGCGTGATACATGAGGTGCGATGAGTGGAATGTGCAGGAGGCATTTAGCATCAATTAGATGACTATTTTTTCATCATGAGCCACATTTATGGGAACTAATTCCTGCATCATCCTTCTTTAGATCATATTTCCTCTAGAGGCTCCAGAATGTGACATTTACCCACCCACACACACACTCGTAGGCATCAGGTACTTTTCCCACATTGTTGCTTAATGACTCTGAGGAAAAGTGCAGGCGCAGTGGTTTCACGTTGCCTGCTTAAGTCACGTCGTAACGTTATGTCAGCTTGTTTTATAGATCCGTATGTTAACTAATCCGTTTAGCTTCGACGTGTGTGTGTGTGTGTGTGTGTGTGTGTACATCTTGATGTATAGAGTGTTTGCATTCCAACATGACACATTTGCTGATAAGATATTGCCTCCATATGCAGTATTGCTAGATTAGCATGTGACATATGCTAGCTACGCTATAAAACATGTACTTTGTGAAAATGATGAACTCAACTCGAGCAGAAGTGTGGGAAACATGCTAACTATTCCCTGCTAATCAAATGTGAGCCTGTTGTAAATGTTTGCTGAGGAAAAAATGTGTGCTATGGGGGTCAAAAAAATTGTTTTTTTTTTTTTAAGTTTTATATACAAGCTAGTTGTGGTTAATGTTGGTTGGAAAAACTAATATTTGCTAAGTATCTAGCTGGCTAAAGTGTCAATGAAGTAATGTTAGCTAACATTAGCCAGTCTATCAGCTTTTAGTTATAGATAAGTATCTACCTGGCTGAAGTTTTTTAGATAATTTTGCATACATTAGCTTGCTTAGCTGTGTATGAGGTAATGTTAGTTATAAAATTAACATTACTTGGTTAGCTAATGTTAGCTAATTATCTAGCTGTTTAAAGTCTTGATTATGTGGTGTTAGCTAATACATACCAACAAAGAAGTTGGCTAACTAGTGTAATGATGTTAGCTAAGCAGCTAGCTGGCTGAAGTGTTCTTGAGGTACTACATAATAAACGTTAGTTGGTTAGCTAATGTTAGAAGTATGTACATATTTAAAATTGTTGATGTGATAATGTTAGCTATTACATTAACATCACTTGATTTGCTGATGTTAGCTAAGTATCTAACTGGCTATATTATAAAGTGTTGCTGAGGAAGCTAACATTTATAAGGTGAAATGGTGCTGGTAAGCATGTAGCATGTCTTTTGATGAGCTTTAGCTTTGATGCAGCTCATTGTGTGCACCTGGGGTGTGTGTGTGTGTGTGTGTGTGTGTGTGTGTGTGTGTGTGTGTGTGTGTGTGTGTGTGGAGTTGACCTGATTTTCTGCCCGAGTTGGAGCGATTTGTCTTCGCTGGGGCTCAGTGACCCACTTGAATCCTGCCTCCATTATTGTTTTGACTTTTCTCAGTCTTAACAGTAATCCAGGACTTTCTCCTGCTTCTCTTTGCCCCGTTTACATTCCTCTTTCTCTTTCTCTCTCTCTATCTCTCTCTTTCTCTTTCTCTCTCAAAGCCCGATGTGGTGGAAGTTTTTATTTCGTAGTGTGAGGTTGGTAAATCTGTCAGCACTGATGCAGCACATGATGACAGAAAGGACAGTAGGTTGAGAGAAGAGGTGGAGACGCTCAGCACTGTCAGCGATTAGGTGCAGAAAGGAACGCAGGTTAATCGTTTACCATCTGCTGTTTTTTTTTCTTTTTTTTTTTTTTTTTTTTTAAACAACACAGTACAGTATGGTGCTTGAGGTAAACAGAATAAGGGTTAGCGCACTTCCTCACAGTTAGATCACTACAGGCACACAGAGCTCGTTAAAATACCCTGGGGTATTTACGGCACAATGCTAAAGGACACACAGGGCCATTTGGATGCGAGTCAACAGGCCGTGTTCACAAACACTCGCGGCCAGTATGAGTCAGGCTGCTCAGAGCACGGCGCCAAGATACTCAGAGCCGGATGTAGTTAGCATAATGAGACATGACATTGACTAGCCTGTCATTTAAATGTAATCACACTGAGCCTCATTTATCGATCTTTTAGCAAAGTTGTGTTTAAATGTTTTTGTAGGACAAACTGAACTAATAATGTTGACCAGATTTGCAAACATTACAGTAGTGCTGTTTTTCTGTGTACTCACATGATAAATGCCAGTCAGCCGTAAATTACCAAGCACTCTGTTGGTACAACTGATTTACCTTTAGTGACACCCGCAAAACTCTATCAAAGGCAAAGTTCACAGTGACACTGTGAAAGAGCTCCTTCTAGGTGTACCAAATCTTCCAGTAATGCAGCTCAGCCACTGCAGCGCACACACTAACTCTTCCTCTTTTTTTAAAATACGGTGCCATTACTTTAGGGTTCCCTTAGGGCCCCCCATTCTCTCTCTTCCCTCTTCATTACTTTTTTCTCTTTCTTTTTCTGTTTTTATAGAACTCGATGGTGGAGGCATTATGATTTCGGGTTGTCAGGCCAAGATTTTCATTAGAGCAGTATCTCTAACATGTGGTTGATTGTTTGTAGGATTCCTATGTTGATTGTAACCAGCAGATGAACTGATTACATTTTCAAATTGATCCAAGGTCAAGGTCACAGCAAGGTGAAATGTCTGCAATAGTTTTCTTCAATAGCTTCCTTCCTGTTTGTGGTACATTCGCTGTAACTAGTGAACATGGACGTTGTACCACATGCACCTCTCACATGAGCGGTGAGGCTACAGAAGAAAAAGGGCAGAAACAACGTTTGAAAGATGCATGAATTAGAAAATGCCCACTTGTAGGAAGAAGGTGCAAATTTGTGATATTAAGTACTGAATATTAAATTAACAAGCATCAAGTCCGAGTTCCACCCATGAGTGGTTTATGAGTCACTCTGCATGTGAACAGAAACAACAACTAATTATTTAGCCAGATGTTAATATTAATGTTTAACGTTTAACCTTGGGAGGGCACCCTACGTGCTTGCACAATGCGTCCTAATATGAATAAAGTTTTATGTTAATAATTAGCAGGCATATTTACTCCAGATTTCAGCGTTTGCTGTAAATCAGGAATGCAGACGAGTCATTTCACAAATATCCCCTAAGGTGGTCTGCTATGGTAACGTACGAATTTAATAAATGTACATATTGTTCATTTCAAAACCTCAATATCATGTAACCATACTCCCCTCTCAGAGTTTTACATTCTCGCCCATGCCACTCGACTCTCTCATTCTTGGCTGAGATCATTCTTCCTCCCTTCTTTTTTTTGTGTGTGTGTTCTTTTCATTTCTTCCCTTTTTTGGGCTGCCTCTCTACCCCGTCTCGGCACTCGCCTTCCTTCATCACACCTGTAACTTTTGTGAAGAATACAACAATAGCAGGAAGCCAGGACCGATTCGCATAATCTCCAAACAAACAGGCTGGTGAGAGAGAGAGAGAGAGAGAGAGAGAGAGACACACACACAGACACATACATCACATCCTGCAGTAGTGTTTCTCAGACACGTACACACCAGCGACTTAATTTATAGCGTTAATGCTAATTTATTAGTCTAAAATAGTAAAAATAAAATACCTTCTGTAAGCAAAGCGTGTAACAGGTAGTGTAAATGATAATGAAATTGTGATAAGTCAGTGTCACAATGTTTTCTCAGAGTGTTGTATTAATGATGTAAGTTACTGAAGTGTGAACTTGTGTCACACGGGTGGGTGCTAAATCAGCAGTGTGATTTAACTTCCTGTTGGTGCAGGAAGTTGGCTTTAGAAGAAACGTTTTTTTTTTTTTCCTCTCTCTCTCTCTTTTGCTGTACAGCTCATACATGCCTGCACTCACACTGGGTGGAAAAACCTATTTAGACTTTTCCGTGTGTGTGTGTGTTTTAGTGTCTATCACATGTGGCTGATGTCTTCTGGAAGTTATTGTGAAAGGACAATGTCTGCTTTAATCAGAGATGAGTGTGTGGTTTTCATTCGGGGTGTGGCATGTGGTGTGCACCTGTGTGTTTGTGTGTGTGTGTGCGCGCACCACTATTGCTCATATCCAACTTCAAACGCTCTTTTTTTTTTTTTTTTCCTCCAAATACTGCTTTGTTGCATTTGCCCAAAGCAGCTCAGCCCTGGACCTGGACCTGATGGGCTGTAGTGGACCATACTGGGTTGTAGTGTGGGGGGTTGGTGAGGAGGGTTTAGTTGTCTGTAGTGGGCTGAAGTGGACCATACTGGGTTGTGTTGTTGGTGGGGACGAGGGGAGTTGGCTGTAATGGGTTGTAGTGGACTGTGGTGCACCGTAGGGGCAGGTAGTGGATTGTACTGGGTTGTATTGGGGAGTAGTTGAATATAAAATGTAAATGTAATCAATGCAGTACACCGCAGTTTGCTATAGTGTGGCATAGTGTACTGTACTTCACTCTAGTGGATTGTAGATGCTGTACTTCAAGACAGTCTGTCTCGAAGGCAGCTCACAGTAGTTCATAAGTAACTACACTGAGGTGGACTTTGACTCATGACCTCACCCTGTGCTGTATCAGTTACTGTACCACTCCACCTGTGATCAAAGATAAGAGCAGACACACACACACACACACACACACACACACACAGAGGTGTAACTCTGCTACTCACTGATCAAATGAAAAATTTTGCCTCCTCTTTTTATTAATTTTTTCAGCAGGGCAAACTCATCTTATGCTTCTTATTTATGAACAACTTTTTCCTAACTGTACAGTTAACATTGAGGTATTTTGCTCCTTATATTAAGGTGCAGTAATTATATATATTAATGCAAGGTTGACAGGGCTGCTTTATTGAGCTTCTCCAAAGATGGAGTGTGTTTGTGTGATTGAAACAGAAAAGAGAAGGAAATGCTCACAGATGGTGTGAGTCACAATTCAGTGCAACAACCCTGCAACTGATAATAATAATAATAATGTCTCGTTTTATCTGCTGGTGGAATGAAAGCTAACAGGATGTATCTGAATTATAATCTGTGTAAACTGACACTGAGTGTGTGATACACATGAGATTGGAGAATGTTTAAACCATAAATAGTACGACAGGAACAGAAATAAATGTCGATCTGATCAATTGTGTAATTGTAAAACACTCTGTGTTGTGCTGTTATAGAAAAATAATCACCGACAGGATGGTGTGATGAAGCAGGTACATTTACCACCCTGAATTTTACTGTTTTCCTAGACCAGCACGTCCTGAAGTGTTTTATTCCTCTTATACCACAGCAATTTGACAAAAATTACAATTTTGTAATTGGATTGTACTTTTTATTCATTTGTAGTTATGCTTAATGTTGCGCAATGTCCACGAAACATGTTAGTGTTGGTGTTCTCACTTACATTACAGAAGCTATAAACAGTTACTGGTGTGTTAATGTGAAGGCGAGCAGCTCTGCTCTGTTTGGGGGCGGAGCTAAGTTCCAGTATTGTCTGGACTTTACTTTAAATTCGAGATTATACATTTATAAAGTACTTAATGCTTGTATGCTTATTGCATACACCTAAGCGTTTTCTTAATTCCTTAAAGGAGTAGTTGGAAATGAAGAAAGTTAAAATGTACACAGGTTTACACCTTACCGTATGCGTAAGTTTTTTTTTTTTGTTTTTTTTTTATGTCTTTAGTTTGCACTGAAGTTACGAGTAAGGGAAGTGTATGTGTATAGTGTAAAGTCCCACCACTTTAGCATTGCGTATGTTTAAAACTGGTAGCTATAAGCATCCTGAATTTGTTAGCTACTTTATCTTAAAACAACAACAAAACTTGAGAAGCCAGACATGTTTTGATTGTAAGCAGTACATCTTGTACATTTAATCAGCACATTGCTATTACATTTGGATCACAGTAATATAATTCAAGTGATCACATGACCTCATGTCCCAACTGATTTGCGTATCAACTCCGGGTGAAAGGTAAATCTCGGTCAAACGTCGTGAATTTAAATATATTAACATCTTTACATCACAGTAATATGACCGTGAAGGGACAGAGTTTGTGTGTGTGTGTGTGTGTGGCCTGTGAGGTGAGACTCAGACGTGTCGAGACGTTGCACAGCAGAGACGAGTGAAAGGCAAGTGAAAAACCACTCGGCCTGCATTCTTTCCCAGCCATTAAAAAACCCAAGGTCTCTAATACAGACACTGACGCTGCGTCTTCAGGAGCCCTCGGGCTGCTTTATTACTGTTAGACCAGCTTTATTTGTGCAAACACTACCTGTCTGACCGTGAACACACACACACACACACACACACACACACACACACACACACACAGAGAGAGAGAGATATAGATATAGATATATATGTATATATACGTGACCTCTGCTGCTCTTAAAGCCCTCAGCGGGGGTTAAAGGGTAAAAACCAAGCAGGAAAACTCTGCTGAGTCTCAAGCTATGCTTTATTAATAGACTGATGAAGTGAAAAATAAAATTTTATTCAATGTTCCATCTTTAGTCTTGATGTACTTAAGTAGCAAAGACCTCATATAGTGACCAAAGGTATCAGACCCATTAGTGATGGCTACAAGTCTGTCTTGTGAGATGAGCCAATAGGAGTCAACATGGTGGCCCTATTTACACTGGTTACTTTAGTACAACACGCCTATGTATGCACACATGTATCGCAATATCAAGGCCTTAGTATTATAGATCTTGGGTCTGACTTTTTTTTTCTGGGGAAAAAATAGAATTAATGCTATAAACATCATCAACGTTACAGATTTATCATATCATATATATATATCATATCAGTTTCTGCAATACACAGTATTTATCACAATATGTAGGTTTGCGTACAAACTGCCAGCAAAGCAGTAATGTTGCATTTTAATAAAAAAAAAATACTGTCATTATCATTATAAAACATTATTCAACAGGAGGGGAAAATATTACTTTTTAATATAGTATTAATATTTTAAAATTTTAGTATTTGTAAATAAAATTTAACATCTAATCAACTGTAGGCTTTCTTAAAACTTTGTTTATTAAGTAAAAGTCATTACAGGTATCATGGTATTGTAGTAGTAGTAGTAGTAATAGTAGTAATAATAATAATAATAATAATAATAATAATAACAATAATAGTGTATTACATTTATATAGCACTTTTTCTAACACTTAAGGAAGCTATACCCAAAAAGAAAATGGAAAAACACTCTTTTGCTTTAGTGGTAATACAGGCCAGCCATGTTGGGAGGATAATATGGTGCGGCTTTGAACTTTAAGTGTGTAAAAACTGTTTTATTTTACATAATAGTTTATTTAAAACTGACATTCCGTAGTGTAATAGTGAAATGTGAAGCAGCTGTATGTAGATTAATGCCAGCATATTTCCATTACTTACGTATACGTATACAGGCCTGATGGAGGTTTAACGTCAGTATGTCTGATGAAGATTTGTATCACGGAGTTGTCCTGTTCCTCTCGTGATATTAATACGTTTATTTGATGACTGACATCGTGGCTCGTTCAGCCACATTTTATAGCCTGGTTTCAAGTCTCTTCAGGAAGACGTTACATTCTTTCCCCTGCACCAAAATACGCAAACGACAAAATAGCTTTCTCTGTTTGTCATTTCCTTTCTGCTGCCTTTTTCCTTTTATGAACCTCTCGCACTCTCTGCAGCAGCTTAAACAAAGCAGGATGCCCTCTGTGCACTCGTCCGCCACTGTGTCCTGCTCTATCTGTCCATCAGTGGTGCGGGATGGAGTAAGTGTGGTTGTTTGCGTGTGAGAGAGAGCGCGAGGGGAAGTGTGTGTGCGGGTAAACGAGGGCAGTGATAAGGCATCTGAGTGAGGAGCCGCAGTCGCCACATTGCCACTTCACACCCACTGAGAACAAACCACTGCTTTCTGATTGGACGTTAAGATAAAGTGATTAAGCTAGAATTTTATCTACTGTATATGCTCACTACATGGGCTATAACATAACGCTATTGTAAACTCTGGATACATTAATACGTTAGATCACTTTTAATGTGTGTTTTTTAATGGAATTATAAAATAGATGTGAAAATAAAGCTCGCTGTAAATAACGTGCATTTAGTTAGACTCTTAGACATCTTAAATATTCAAGTGAGAATTTTCTTTACAAACATGACTGAAATTTTGGATGGTGTCTGGATTGTTTGTATTTACTTATCGTAAAACTATCATGAGCAAGTACAAAAAAAAAAAAAAAAAACAATATCTGTGTGAGCGGGATTAAAAGAAATCTCTGGAGTGATGTAGCTGAGGTTGAGGAACTGAAAATACACACCTTGCTGACACTGCTGGCATTTCTACATCTGGGGTTTATTTTCCAGTGTTTCTTGAGGCTCATTTTAAAAAAAGAAACCCTTTGTTTTAGGCCACACCTACTTCAGGTTTGGATATGAATATTTGGAGCACGATACAGATACAGGAGGTGTCATTGTCAGGTAGGGACAGGTAGAGTACCTCCTTGAGTGACTGTAATATAGATCATCAACTGTACATCAGTGAATTAAAAAATTTTTTAATGAACCCCCAGCAGTTTGAGCCAGCGTGGGAGCGAGACGTCATTCCCGCAGCCGGTCGGCTCTCTTTTCTGCACCGATGCTCATATTTGGCCTTTTATAGTTCTCTCCACTCCAGTCCGCAATCCATCCATCAGCTTTATTGGCTTTTTCGGCAGCAGGAGCTCGAGCCAGAGAGAGACCGGGAGGCGCTCGACTGGAATGGAATGAACGCAGAGTGGATCAGAGGAGGGGAAAGAAAAAAACAGGAACGTGTGAGGGAGTGAAGTCTGGCTTTTCATGACAATCAAGTCACTTTAATAAGAGCTGTAAAATACCTGGCCTCCGTTCTGCTACTGCTATTCCTCTGAGAGCAGGAGGCGATCACGGGTCACTGACGGTCTCTCAGCAACAGCGCTGGAGTCCTAGATATGAAACGACGTCATCTGGTACTTTGGTTCAGCACTAATTTGTGATTTAGGCTACAGTCGATCCTGTTACTTGATTCCTCAGTCCATATTCACTCAAAAACATCTATAAACATTAAAAAAAACCTCAGAATCTTGTCCATCTCTGCTGTTTTATCAAGGGCGTTCGTGATGGTGTAGCGTTTGCTCTCCGATTTAGTTCATTATTCTGTCAGAGGAGAAATGGACGGCTAAAATTAGCCGTGCGGCTCCCAGGAGTCCTCCGATGTGACTGATTTAACTGTGTCATAACTGTATGAGGAGAGGACACACTCTCTTTATGCCTCTCTGGCTGCATTTATGTTGTTTTCCGATGACTTCCGATGCAGATCTGATATTGTTGCGTATGTGTAAACAGCTCGGTTTGAAATTATTTCTAATTTATAATGGGCCACATTTCAACAAGGCCCTAAAATCTGAACATGTCTGATATCTGGTCATGTGACTTGTATTTTTTCCTGTTAATTCTGTAGTTATTGTAATTGTTAATTGTTATACGGTAATTTTTTTAAAGCCAAAAATTCATCATTTTATGCTCAAACGACACGCGCGAATCCTGGAGGCTAGTCAGTGGAGTCCAAATGAAATAAATTTGTCTATCAATCTGTGGTAGGATAAAAATTTTTTAAAAAAAAAACAAAAAACTGCAGAGTAGCTACAGAACCCTGGCCGTCTACGAGGGCATTAATCAGGCCATGGCGGAGCGGAGGATGCAGTCAGTCCTGTATCCAGTGCCAGCGTAAAATTAAAGGTCTTAGGGGAAAATGATGACTGTAATCTCAGTGGTAGCACTGAGCACATTTTGCAGGAGGAATGTTATAAACACAGGAATCGGATATGGGTCAGGTCTGACGTGTATGTGACCACGATCAGATGTGTGTAAATATGAGAACTGTGCATGAAGGCCCACAGCGTAACGGCAGCTTTTGTCTTGTTCTGTTTGTCTTCTGTAAGAAGTAAGAAGTGATAGTCATTATTCCTGGTATACGGTATATTGACTTTGTGGATCAGACTGGAACTTGGTTCTAAAAATGTCCTTTGACCTCTTTAGAGAAAAAGGCATGCAGTTTTACTTTATTGCACCACCTTATCCTCCACCCACCCATCTGAACCTGACGATTATACGATTCCGTGTTAGAGCTTATAGCTGTTTTATTACCTCTCGTACAACTCGCTCTGCGGTCAACATGAACAGTTGTGTTCTGTACTCAGCCTGAGAGGTAGGGGTGTGTGTTTTTAATATGTTTTGTGTGTGTTTTGTGTATGTGGTTTTGTTTGATGTGTCACTCCCATCTAATTTAATAAAAATAAATTTAAAAAAAAAAAAAAAACGCTTGGATGCACCATTTGACCTAACCTGTTTTCAGATTGGCTCATGTTGGATGACTGATAGTTTAACTTTGGAATTCCAGAACATTCCGGACACTTGTGGAAACTTGTGTATACTAATCTAATTGTGTATACGTCTAGAAGTTCAGAACTTCACACAACTTGATGGAATTTTCCAGAAGATTCCAGTTGTTGTACAATTCCTGAATTTTAGTCAACGATGTTCTTGAATGTTCCTTCCATTGTGTATAGTTTTAAAACCTCAAGCCCTTTCTGATGTTCTGGAATGATCTCTCTAATTGTTCTGAGTACTAAAACTTTAGAACTTCACACAAGTAGAGGGAATTTTCAGTAATTTTCTAATGGCTGTATAATTTTAGATCTTCAGGCCCATTTTAATGTTATGGAACGTTCTCTCTAATTGTTTGTAGTTCTGTAATTTTAGAACTTCAAGGCCATTCTGATGTTCGGTGTACTGTGGATGGTACCATTTAGAAACCATGAAGATGGCTCCATCAGTGAACAGTTTGCTAACTTCAACAAAATAGACTTCATGTGAAAGCTATAATGAATTTCCTGGTTACAGAGTTGCACTATTTGTCCACGTAGTACACAGATTATTTATAATCGCACTATCCGGTGTCACCCAGATGAGGATGGGTTCCCTTTTGAGTCTGGTTCCTCTCAAGGTTTCTTCCTCATATCATCTCAGGGAGTTTTTAATCGCCACTGTCGTCTCTGGATATTTCACACTTTAATGTTGCTGAAAAAAAAATGAACGCTAGTGGATTATTGTTATAAATCGAGTACTAGCCTAGTTGCTCTCCATTAGCTTTCAGACATTGTTAGCCAAATTATCGCTTCTTGAAAGTTGTTTGAGGTTTTCCGTCAGCACATGCTCCTGGAATTTGAGGCTCCCGTAGCCTTTAACTGAAAGATTAGCATTGTGGTAACTGCACACCCCTTTGTCAGACTGTGCCGAGTTGTTCGCCATTTTACGCTTCTCAGTAGCGTTTCCTCTCCGATGTAGATCACTAGTATGTGAGATGGTAGAGAAATGGGCAGCTAAAATTAGTGTAGCTGTGATGCTCCTGGGAGTCTCCCAGTGGGACTGATTTAACTGAGGCTTTAGCAGCATTAGCTTCATAGCTCCAGTGCAGAACTAAAGCGGAAAACCTGTCTGACAGAGAGTACGTTTGGTGTGTTTGGGATGGGTGATGGTGTAGGGTTGTATGTTTCATCTGTAGCTAAACAACTCCTTTACAGGTCATTTGAATTCCCAAGTCGTGAGTACACTTCTGGACACTACAGTTTCTAATCATTCCAAAGATTTAGGAGTATTGAACTCTGTTTAGTCTGACTGATATTTAAAGGTAACACTTGACCCTATAAATCACGTTGTCCTGTCATTAATAGCGAATGAAAGGTTCTGTTAAGCGGATGATGCCAGCTGTTACACATTAGTCACTGTTAGCAATGTTAGCGTTTTTCCGTGAAGTATTCCTATTTTTTTACTCCCATGTGTTTTCATATTTCCTGCTGTTTCAGTCTACTCCAGCCGACTCATTAGGTCGGTGGAGACCAGACTGGTTTTATGTAAATGTTATTTCCCCAAGGCACGCTGGTCAGAGGGCAGTCTGTATAGAGAGAATGTGTTTGGTTTGAAGATAAGAACCAGTGCATTACTTCACAAGGTCTCATCGATGGCATAATAAGAATGATGTGGAGCAAACCATTACACACACGTGTACGCAATTTCCTGCTAAAGAGGAAAGTTGTAACACTTTCATTCAAAAAAACACTAAAGTCACGGTTCTGTTGCCTGTCCTGTTGTGTAATTTTACTTTGATTCGTCAATGTGTGCTTACTCTGTCTACTTTTAGTTTTTTCTTCAAAGGCATTTTGGGGAAATAAAATCCACCTTGTTCCTGTTTATTACACCCGCAACTATGTCTCACACTCTCAATCACTGGTGATGACTGATGTGTCACTGAAAAACATCAGTAGAAATCGAGATCAGATCTAGGAGGCGTGTCATTCTGTGTAATCACCTGACACGACTGCCACAGTCTGGGCTAGAAAGAAATCAGCCCCTGCCTTATTTCTCACTTCTTCATACCATTCTGTGTGTTTTTTCTTACATCCACTGGTGGTGCTGTTGCGCTTGGTTATACCAAAGTCCAAAATAATCCGCTTTAAGACCTTCGTTAACAAATACACCTTTTTAGCTTTGAGCTTGAGGTGATTTTCAGTGATGCCGAGAGAGAGAGCGAGCGCTGAGGCGAGGACATGATAGACGGATATGAGAAGGGGTTAAAAACAAGCGAGAAAGGAGAGAATTTATTGAAACTGTCCTGCTCTTTGCTCTTTTCTCTGATAAGGCAAGAGTATGACAGGAATGTGACCCTGGCAGTCTGAATAAACAGAATTTATCATTTCAGCAGCTGCAGCAGGGGGGACGGGGGCTGTTGGAGGAAAAGGAGGAGGGGGCAACTAATTTTGGGGCTCCACCAAGTTGGAGTACAGGAAGAGTGGTGATGGGAGTCAGCTGTGGGGTCAGAGTTGAGAGACTGTGTGTGTGTGTGTGTGTGTGTGTGTTTGGGGAGGGGGGGTGTCGTGAGAAGAAAAGTCCTGCTGTCTTGACTCTCGGTGTGTTTGTGTGTTAATGCAAAGGCGAACAGCACCGTTTGAATTGCCTATTCTCACACACACGCTCCAACATGACTCCAGAGCACAAGTCCTGAGCTAGTTGCGGGATGAAAGACATACAAACGACTTGCGCTGCATTAAACCTCGGGGTGATTTACTACCTGCGGTTAACTGGATTGTTCTCACAGCTGTCTGATTTTAGGAGTTATTACATTTTTCATTTGAATAGCATTATGCGCAATCTGCAACAATAAAAACTCCAAAATAATATTTTAGTCAAGTAACTCGAAAGCTGACTTGTTAGCCGCCGGTGTTCTTGAGTCACTTAGGATTCAACCAATCGACGAAAATGAATTAAAAAA